>NC_140585.1:728957352-729059852 GCF_964204655.1 Triturus cristatus
CTCAACAGTCTCCCACGCTGAGGACACCCAGCTCATCCTCTACCTTGTCAAAGAACCCAACATCACCAGGCACATCTTCCAAGAAGGAATGACAGCAGTCGCCACCTGGATGAAGAAGAGCTGCCTTAAACTCAACTCAAGAAAACGGAAGTCCTCATCTTTGGCTCCCCCCCTCCGCATGGGACAACACCTGGTGGCCACCCACCATCAGAATCCCCCCCACCCTCACGGAATATGAACAAAACCTCGGCATCATACTAGATTAATTGCTCATGATGAACTGCCTGATCAACGCCATGTCCTCGGCCTGCTTCAACACCCTCCTTATACTCCAAAACATTTTCAGATGGATCCCACTCGAATCCAGAAAAACAGTCATGTATGCCCACACCAGTAGCAGACTGGACTATGGCAATGCTCTTGACACCGGAATTAACAAGAAACTACTTTGCAAACTCCAGACCATCCAAAACGCCGCAGCCAGGCTGATCTTGGACGTCCCCATCACAACCACATCACCCTACACCGCCGCGATCTCCACTGGCTCCCCATCAAAAGAAGAATAACCTTCAAGCTCCTCACTCATGCATTCAAGGCCCTCCACAACATCAGACCACCATATCTAAACAAACACCTCTCCTTCCACGCACTCAATAGACACCTTCGATCAGCAGACCTCTTTCTGACCACCGTCCCACGCATCTAAAAGACCAGAATGGAAGGAAAGTCCTTCTCCTACCTTGCAGCAAAGGCCTGGAACGACCGCTTCCTCCACCAAGTGCCCACACTGCTCCAGTTCAGGAAGGACCTCAAGACCTGGTTCTTTAGGTGAGCCCAGCACTCAATGGAGCTGCATCCCCCTTAGCCCCCATGCACCAAGACACCCTTGCGGGTGAGTAGCTGCGCTTTACCAACCCCTGATTGGGTGCATATGACAACTGTAGTCAAAAACACACTGACATTATAAAGACATTTCTCCAATAACCCAGGATCTGAAAGAGACAAAATTTGCTACATTTGGCAAAGGTGTAGGCAGAAGAGTGCCTGTTATTTTAATCCACAATTATATGTGAGGGATACCAAGGTGGTGATAATGCTAGCCCTAAGAAGAGGATAATTGTGTAGATGTGTGTAGTTGTGTAGTCCCCTTTGCGGCCAAAGTCACCGAGAAGGTAGTTAATGCCCCGCTAACAAAATTCATCGAAGAAAACTCCATCCTTGACCGCTCCCAATCCGGATTCCGCAGCAACCACATCACCAAGATCGCTCTACTCGCCGCCACAGATGACATCCGCACCCACCCTCCTCGACCAAGGACCCACCGCGGCCTTGATCCTACTCGACCTCTATGCAGCGTTTGACGCCGCCTCCCACCGCACACTCACAGTCAGACTCCACAACGCCGGCATACAGGGAACCGCTCTCGACTGGATCCGCTCCTTCCTCATCCGGCAGAACTCAAAGGATCAGACTAACATTCCCTCTCCGAACCCACGGAAATCAACTTTGGAGTATCCAGAGGATCATCGATCTGCCCCACACTCTTCAAAATCTACATGGCCCCCCTCGCTGCCATAGACAGCATGGACTCCGCATAGTATCCTATGCCAATGACACCCAGCTCATCCTCTCCCTCACCAAGGATCCCGTCACCAGACTTAACTTCCAGGAAGCAATGAAGGACGTCGCATCCTGGATGAGCAGCAGCTGCCTGAAGCTGTACTCTGAGTAGACAGAGGTCCTCGTCCTCGGACCCTCCCTCTCAGCATGGAACAACACCTGGTGGCCCACCGCCCTTGGCAGCCCTCCCACCCACACAGACCATACCAAAACCTCGGCATCGTACTAGACTCCTCCATGTCCATGAGCCGACAGGTCAACGCCGTTGCCTCCAGCTCCTTTAACACCCTTCCCATTATCCGAAAGACCTTCAATTGGCCCCCCCCTGAATCAAGGAAGATCGTCACTCACACACTCATCACAGCAGACTGGACTACGGAAACGCCCTCTATGCCGGGATCAACAAGTCCCTGCTCTACAAACTCCAAACCATACAGAACACCGCAGCCAGACTCGCCCTCGGCATCCCTCGACACAACACCCAACACCTGCGTAACCTCCACTGGCTCCCCGTCGAGAAGAGTTACTTTCAAGATACTCACCCACGCCTACAAATGCCTCCACAACACCGGACCCCAATACCTCAACCAGAGAATCTCCGTCCACATACCCAAGAGAAACCTCTGATCCGCCGACCTTGCTGAAACCCCGCACATCCACAGAGCCAGAACAGCTGGAAGAGCCTTCCCCTACATAGCGGCCAAGACCTGGAACATGCTCCCGATCGACATCAGACGCGCACCCTCCCTGAACATCTTCAGGAAGACACTCAAGACCTGGCTCTTCGACTGAGCCGAGCTGCTTACCCCTCCTTCCCCCAGCGCCTTGAAACCCTCACGGGGGAGTAGTGCGCTTACAATTACCCTGATTGATTGAGTTACAAACGTGTGGAGATGGCAGCCATACATAGCTAGGCAAATTAAAGGCATGACATTATGCTACATTGTAAAGTTAAAATAATTATTTTGAAAAATATAAACCACCTTCATTTTGGAACAATTACATAAGCTTTACCCTGACGTCCAAGTCACATGTGCTTAATATGATGTTCCATTAAGAGAATGTTTGCCCTTTGCTTATTAAAGTCCCCCAATATAATGCTAACAGTCTGATGTTCATGTCATCTATCTGTTAAATGCATGGGATAAAATTCAAGCTGATAATAATGATAATACTGGACCTCCACTGCAAGAAATAAGCACTGTTAAATACAAGGAATAAGACACAAGGAATCAAAGGAAGGCAAAAAAGATATGAAGATATATATACACAGAATCCATAAATGATTATGACCACTGGAGACTTGATTGTTCACACAGATACACTCACACAGCACAATGCCAATAATCAGAGAAAATACATCACCAGCTAAAATCGTTTCCTCTTAGCCCACACCAGACTGGGGGATTCATAGCCCCGGGCTCAAGAGACTCATCAAGTCGGGAACTGCCTCACTGAATAAGACGCGTCCGTCCTTCAGGTCCAAAATCCCACATTCCAAGTCAACAGACCCTAGTTTAATAATCTCAATGCACTAGAAGTTTCCAAGAAGACCTCCTGTGCGCCAAGGAAATTTACCGGAGTTGACCAATCTCTTACAAACATCCCAAAGGCAAAGTAGTTCTCACGTACTCTTCTGCGCTCCCACACGTTCCAGCTCCTTATCGTAGTGAAGCTTGCAAAAATAGAAAACCTCTCCAAAAGTACAGAAAACAATTTTGAACATGAATAATCTAAATTATGTGAGTAAGCTGGGGGCCTGCTTGTGTGTGCAAAGCTCAAGTTAGACAGAGTCAGAATTCAAGATGGCATGTGGGCATGTCAAAGCCAATAGTAAAAACTTCATAACACTGCACTCTGAGATAGAGAAGTACATTCCATACCTTTCTCTCTCTCATGCTTTCAAATGCACAACCCTGGCAAAGCTGTAAAAAGCAAACACTTCGACTCTGAAGCTACAAGGAGAAACCTCAAGGCAAAATGCACGTGCAGAAAAAATTGTTGTACATTCAAGCTAGAATAAATTAAAACACAAAATCAATTAAAACAATGGTAGTCAAAGGTCATCACGTGGTCCCAATACACTGAAGTAGATCTGGTGCTACACCTAGCTTTTTGGGCGAGTGAGATTTCTACCCTTCACCAGCTGTGTTACTGTTTTACTCTGTCTACGAGAGACAACAACACTTTGTTGTGTAAGTGGGCCCGGTGTAAAACTATGGTAAACTCTTTATTGAATGTTATGCTTAGCCTTGAAAGTATATCAGTGTATGTTTTCTAGGTCCACTAGTAGCTTGTCATCATTTAACTTTATCTCACATTTCATGCTTCTTTGTCTGCTGCCTCATGAGAGCTGTTGTCTTATGTCGTCCTGTGTCTTCCCTCATATTGTGTCATGCAATGTTTACTTTTGAAACTGTAGCCCATTACCAATCGATCATCTTTGTTTTTCGAGTCAGTCAACTCACGCAGTTAAGAAAACATTTTTCTAGTGAGCTGCAAGGCAGGGGATTCACATATTTTTCACTCAATCTTCAATGTTAGGGAGTTTACTTTCTAAATCAGCCTCATGTGCCTAAGATGGTGGCATCCATCTTAGGGATGTAAGGCTATCTTGCACTTCCAGATCACTGCTTTTGCCACCTCCAGTGCCACCTCCATGGGAGTCCGACAGTGCTCCATTTACCTCTATTCAATTGTTGTTTTTTTAATTCTTTTGAGCTCAAATTGGGGAATGTCATCGCTACCCAATTTCTTTTGTGCGGAGTTGGGGAACTCTTTTCTGTTGCATTATACGTTTGCAGGATTGCCTTTGGCGGTGATGCAGGTGCCTCCTCGCTATCAGGTAGGTCTCTGCTTTAATTTCTTTTCAGACACTGGTGGAAGAAGACATTATGGAGGCCTTTGTGATAACAAAAGTCCACTTTTCTGCAGAAGCTTTTAAAGAGGCAACTTGCTGAACAAGGTCACAAAAGGTGACATCCCAAAAAAAAGAATCTTTCCAGAAAACATTTTGTTGGCGACTGTCAATGATGTAAGATAGGGCAAGATTTTTACTTTACTACACTAGATACGGATGACTTCACCAACTAAAGGGCCATCACTCGGCTTCTGTTCACCAGCAAGTTCATTAAAAAAGCAGTCTATGTTCAACTCCAAGAACACATTAATACTGCCAATCTCATGCACAAGTACTAGTTTCAGCTCACCCTGCAGCAGGGAGCCCTACCATTCACATCATAGACAATGCCCTTATGAGTAAAGATGAAGATGACCGCCACCAACCTCATGATATTGCAGTGTCTCTCAGGTGTCTTCATGGACCCGTGGACGAAAGAAGGAAGACTGCACCTGCTATTATGCAAAATAGGGCTGGACCTGCTTCTATTTGTACCCAGGACATAGGAGTAAACTCCAAGGGTCAGTTGGATGACCTCCTGTCAAGCAACAGGGACACAAAAGCTACACAAAACCCACTTTTCTGAAAAAGGACAGCAGACCAGTTTCAGAGGACATTTCAAGGAACCTGCTGGTGGATTCTGTTCGAGTAAGTTGTGAACCCCACCCAAGTACTGTTCAGAAGTCCTGGAACTCTTGGCTGCTGTCAGAGTGTACTCTTCCTGCCTCACCCTAAAACTTGGGACTTAGAAACTTTGTACTAGCTTTTTGCCTGGAGAACCATCAAGGGACGGGGACCAATCTGCCAGGAGTGCATTGCCTATGGGACTGATTTTGCCGCAGATCCCAGGACATTGTTCTCAGCAGTTGCAAATCTATTTCAACAGGACAGACGTCGAACCATCTTCAGCTACACTGCAGCCTTGCCCCGCTGCGTAAATCAGATTCCCATAAATCGGTTTTGGCGGGACAGATGTCCAAACTTCCTCAGCTACTCTGTACATTGCCCCACTCAGAACATCCAACTTGTAGAAAATATTCTATGTTCGAAGGTAGAAAGCCTCACCATTTCCGATGCAGAGTAGCACATAATAGTAGTTGACAACTTGCTGGGAGCGAACTCTAGACTTTCTGCTCAGTGCTTCTTCTGCCTTTTTCGACAGCTTCACCAAGACCTTGTCCTTTGTCAATCCATAATCGACGAGCCCGTCTTCTGATCCAGCCTTAAGCCTTGCACCACTGAAGACTCTTTCATTCCTGAGATTTAGTGTGAAAGTAACTTTCCAACCGGGACAAATCCAATCCTTGTATCTAACCAGCGCTCCATTGCATTAAAAAGTTACCCTTTTTACAGTTTAGCAAGAGTGGTCGGACCTTTTTTGGTACTATTTTTATTGAAACTTCATAAATTCATATCGCTGGTTCTCCATATAGGACTTTTGTTATTATGGTGTCATTTTGCTAATTAAATTATTCTCTATTTTATAATAAACAGGAGTAGGATTTTTATAATAATATGTTTTCAACTTTTTAACTGTTTTGGTACTTCATAATGCTTTACACATTTTCCTAAGTTAAGCGAATCTGCTCTGTGCCATAGCTACCAGGAGCTGAACTTAGTTTTAAAATTACGGAAACGGTGCCTTGTTCTAACAAGACTAGAGAAATTATTTCTTGTGATGGACTACCATTTATCCAAACTAATGATTCACTTTCTCACAGGTTTCATGGGCACCTCCAGGCCCCAAATGATTCCTATCACCTGTGGAGACCATCCAGGGTTCCATATCCCCAGTCATCTTCAACCTCTATACAAAGCTGCTTAATGTTCTACTCACAGATAACAGCATCAAGGTTCACCAATACCTGATGATACACAACTCCACTTGAAAGTCTCCTCAGTTCCAGACATCCAAAGCCTCAAAGACTGCCTTCCCATCAACTTTTACTGAATGCCAAGTCACTTGGATTTACTCTGGACACAAATCTCAGCTCCAAGAAACACATTGCCAAAAGAACAATGACAGCCTGGTACCAGCTCTCTCTTCTAAAGAAAGTGAAACTGTTTCTTACAGAAGGGGACTTCAGAACTGCTGTTCAAACCCTCCTACTCTTGCATCTTGACGGCGATAACGTCTAGCTCCGTGGCCTCCCAGAACCCATACTGGGCATCCTATACATCGCAGCACGTTACATACGAAGCCTGAAGAAATATGATCACATCACCCGCCTCCTGATGGAGCTCCATTTGCTTCCCTTGCTGGTAGGAACCATATTCAAACCCAGCAGCATAATTTACAAAGCTATCAAGACAAGCACCCCAGCAAGCTCACCATCTCTGGTGATTCTCAGCACACCCGATAGCAGCGCAGCATCAAACTACAAACTAAGAAGTGTAAAGAAGAGAAAAACAAGACAGCAGGCTTTTTCTGTCCACGCACTGAGAATAGCATCCATGTATCTATCAGAACTGTCTCCAGTTTAGAAAAGAGTTGGAGACACACCTCTTTTACATTCGTAATGCGCACACAGTCCACACGCCATTTACTTATCCTACCACTCGTTGACTTTATGTGTGTCTTTGACCCTGGCCAGAGCTCCACTGCCTTTTTGGCTAGGTTTGCACTATATAAATACCACATACATTTCACTGAATGGCCTCATTAATGAGTGGATATGGTTTCCATTGAAGGACTTTTGCTATTCCGCTCCCTGTCCACTATCAGGTTTTGTAGCTTACCAGAGGGCTGACAGTGGTGCTCTCTGAATATCCATGCCCCTGTAGAGGTCTCTATCCTCTTTTTTGGAGGACTGACACAAATGTCCCCAAACAGTCACGCTTATGCAGTCTCTTACAGATGCCCCACTGTAAGGTTCTGGGCATGCATTGCTGACTATGCTCATGCCATGCTGGAAAACATGTTTGCTCTCTCTGGAACCAGATTCTCTAGGTGCACATGTTGCTTCGTTTTACATTCTGCTTCCAAGGGAGCCATTGTTGACATCCCCCACTATCAGGAGGCTCAACTGGCAGCGATTTTCCTCCCACAGGGAATCCTAAATAAAATTAATAATGGGAACTAGTATGGGCACCACCAGTAACTCCTCTTGTAACCAAGAAAACAAAGCTTTCTGATGTTTTTAAATATTTGACGAGTAGACCTATGTTCTGCTTGCAAGCTTTTACACCCTATGCTTGAGCTCCAGCCTGATCTTACTGGGGCACAGGTTCCCTTGTGTGTTTTCCCCCCCAATGATGTCTTCTGAGCTTTTGCTACAACTCACTTTCTGCACAGTTGAGGTCTGTCTTATTTACCATGTCTCTAAAGGTTTCAACACTCTTTTCTCTGTTAACAGTGGCTGTTCTGACTGCTTGCTTGCTCTTGAACTACCACACTCCTCTTAAATTAGCCCTCTCTTATTTTGGTGATCAAGCTCGGGGAAATGTGCAGGGCCTTCAAGCAGTTTGTCAGAAGAGCCACGACAAAAGAAATGGCCTAACTATTAACTCTTGAGTTTAGATCTCCCTTGTCACAGTCTTTACTGGTTGAAATTACATCTCTAGTCAAAGACATTGTTTTCCTATCTATAAGAATCAATAAAGACGGCTGAATTCCTCACCCTTCCCCAGGCATATTTTGAGGACAATGACCTGTTGTCCCTTTCGGACCATACCAAGCATGGACAAATAATATCAAAAACAACAGTTATCACATTTCCTGGTTGCACCCCCCACATTCAGGGTGGGATGGAAGAGCAACCTTTGAGTCGGACGAGAAAGACCTCAACTCGGATGAATGAAGATTACCAATAAGTAACAGGTCTATTACCTCCCCATCCATTCTTTCTCATCCAAGTCCTTACTGGGTAAGATCATGCCTAAACTAAAGGAAGAATTGAATGAATAGAAATCAAACATCATGCAAAACTGCATCAAGCACTAATTTCCCAAAAACAGGACACCCCACTGCCCATCTGTAGATGGTATAATTCAGGAATGTGTGCGGAGAGGCCTAAGTGGCCGTAATATTCAACTCCTTTCAACAAAGCCAGCAAAGTCACCCATATATACAAACATCCTTCATTAAAGGCCCTTTAAACATAGCCCAGAAAGCCGCCATGGCCCTGGTCGGTCTTCCCTGAGCTGAACCTAGCAATGACTGATTTTCTTTCTCATAAGCCAAAATCATAGATTTTTTGGGCCATCTGTTCTTGAGTGAAGTGGATGGACGTAAACCACGTCCAGCAAGACCAAATGTCACAAAAAAAGCCTGCACCTTCATGAAGAAAACTGTTCTCTTCCCGTAGACAAAGGGCTATGAAGATCTATGGTGTGAAGACTTTCCTCTACTGCCAAGGCGTTAAATGAAAAACAAAAAGAACCAATTATTGAGGCATGTGAAAAGTAGAATGTACTTTGGGTAAAAAGGTAGTGCTCAGCTGCAAGATCACCATCAAAAAAGAAACGAAGATCAAAGCAAGGCATCTACTTCACCCATTTTTCTACCAGAACAGATTGGCACTAAAAAACACCTTAAATGATAGAAATTGAAAATACACAGTTTAATGGTTCAAATGGCAGATAGCAAACAGATGGAGTAGTTTCTTTTCTGTAACTCCAGTTCTGTAGTAGGGGTATCTCTGTTATAGTCATAATCTAGTGAATAGTCCCGCCCATGTGCGCGGACCCCGGAGCAATAAAAAATAATCTCTAAAAGGTGACAAATCATGCAGACCTGCATACACCTTTAAGAGAGAATTTAATTTAAAGACAGATAATGCAGCCTATACCCACAGGCTACACTGTCCAGTACTTCAACTAGAATTCCACCAAAATCCACAAACAGCACTGCCTGTCCAGTTTTTCTCCCCATAGGAAAAAACCCTGCCTCTACCAGCAAAAGCCTCTGGAATGATAGAGAGGAAGGAGTGGACAGACAAGCCCCATAGGCTGCCATTATGTGGCTTGGAACAGGATACTGTGCCTTTAAGAAAACTTTCCAGTTTTCCAGAACTTTCCCCAGTATCCCAGAATGCCCAGCAGGTCCCATTTACTTTCAGTTCTTTTTGAAGGCGTAGCACGCCAGACCTGTAGCATTCTCCATATGAATAAGTATCTCTCCACCGGGGAGGAGGGCGGGCGCTTATGACTATAACAGAGATACCCCTACTACAGAACTGGAGTTACAGAAAAGAAACTACTCCTTCTGTAGTAGGGGATCTCTGTGTATAGTCATAATCTAGTGAATAGAATGGCAAGCCCATCCCCACACAACAAAAGCGGTGGAGAACACATAAGACACAACCACTACTGTGCGAACAAATTTCGCAGCGAAGCCTGCCCAACCTGAGCATCTGCCCTGGCATCCGAGTCCAGACAGTAATGCGCAGCAAAGGTATGGACCGACTTCCAAGTGGCCGCCTTACAGATTTCCGCAATCGGAACATTACGCAGCAAAGCCGTCGTGGCAGCTTTGCCCCTAGTGGAATGAGCCTTAGGTTTACCCCCTAAGGTCTTATTAGCCTTTTGATAACACAACTGTATGCAGGACACAATCCACCGAGAGATGGACTGCTTAGAGGTCGCAAGACCAGTCCTGACTGAGCCATAATTAACAAACAATTGGTCAGACCTACGAATATCCTTGGTCTTATCCAGATAAAATTTCAACACCCTTCGGACATCCAGGGAATGGAGAGCCCTTTCCGCTGGTGAAGAGGGATTCTGAAAGAACGTAGGTAAAGTTATGGTCTGATTGACATGAAAGTCAGAGATAACCTTAGGAAGGAACTTAGGGTGAGTACGCATCACAACCTTAGCAGCATGAAACACAGTATAAGGTTCTTGACAACATAATGCCTGAAGTTCACTCACCCTGCGGGCCGATGTAATGGCCACTAGGAACGCCGCCTTCCAGGATAGGTGCTGCAATGAAGCCTTGTGAATAGGTTCAAAAGGCTCTCTCATCAGTCTGGACAGCACCACATTCAAGTCCCAAGAAGGCGAGGGAAGTCTGACAGGAGGGAACACCTTCTTCAAGCCTTCCAAAAAATCCTTGACCACAGGAATCTGAAAGAAGGACGTCTGTGAAGGGCACTTCCTGTAAGCAGTCAAAGCAGCCAGATGAACCTTAATGGAATGGAAATTAAGGCCAGACTGCGCCAGATGCAAAAGGTATGGAAGGATGACATCTTCCTTACATGTTGTCGGATCAAAGTTCTTGGACTTACACCAGATACAGAACCTCTTCCACTTGTAAGCATAGGATGTCCTAGTGGAAGGTCGCTTAGACTCCTTCAGAATGTCCATACAATCGTCTGGTAGATTCAGATGACCGTATTGCACTATTTCAGGAGCCATGCCGCCAAACTCAAAGACGAGAGGTTGGGGTGCACCATCCGCCCCCCGAACTTCGTGAGAAGGTCCGGCCTGCACGGCAACCGCATGTGAGGAAGGAGAGACCGGTGAAGAAGGTCCGTGAACCACCACTGCCTGGGCCACTCCGGGGCGATCAGGATCATCCGCGCCCTGGACTGGGACAGCTTGATGAGCACCGCCGGAATCAGGGGAATGGGTGGAAAAGCGTACAGAAAGCTGTTCGACCAATCGATCCATAGCGCATTCCCCAGCGTCCCCCGCTGGTAGTACCTGGATGCGAAGTCTCGGCATTTGCTGTTTTCGGCGGTGGCGAACAGATCTACGTCTGGAGTCCCCCACCTTGCGAAGACTTCTCCTAGTACTTCGTCGTTTATGACCCATTCGTGGTTTTCCTGAATCAGCCTGCTCAAGGCGTCCGCCTGAGCATTCTGCACCCCTGGCAGATGCGTGGCCGTGATCGTCAATCCTCGGGCCAGCAGCCAGCGCCAGATCGCCTGCGCCTCCTGCGACAGAGTGCGCGATCTCGACCCCCCCTGCTTGTTGAGGTAATACATCGTGGTTGTATTGTCCGTCTGTATCAGCAGCGAGTTGGTCTGGAAGGACGGAAGGAAAGCCTTCAGTGCCAGGAAGACAGCTCTGAGTTCCAGGAAATTGATGTGGTACGTCGATTCCAAAGGAGACCACTTCCCCTGAATCTGCAGGTCCCCGGAATGCGCACCCCAGCCCTGGAGAGAAGCATCCGTCACCACATTCGTCGTGGGAATGTCCTTGTGGAAGGGAACCCCCTTGAGGAGGTTTTCCGCCGAACACCACCACTTCAGAGACTGACGAGCATGTAGAGACAGTCGGATCTTGTCGTCCCAAGAGCCTGTCTTCTGATCCCACTGATCCTCCAAGCACTCCTGCAGTGGTCGCATCTGTAGACGTGCGTGCGGAGTGAGGAAGATACAGGAGGCCATCGATCCCAGTAGAGACAACACCTTCCTCACAGTCGTCGATGGAGCAGTCCTGAGGTCCTGAGCCTTCCGAAGGAGTGATAACCGTCTCTCCTCCGAAGGAGACACGCTTGCTGACCGCGTATCTATGGAGGCCCCCAGGTACTGTATGCACTGTACCGGAGATGGGACCGATTTGGACATGTTGACGTGTAACCCCAGCTTGTTCAAGAGCTCGCACGTCCAACGGAAGTGTTCTTGCGCTTCCTCGAAGGATGACGCCTTGATCAGCCAATCGTCCAGATACGGGTAGACAAACACCTTGTTCCTCCGCAGGTGTGCCGCCACCACCGCCATGCACTTCGAAAAAGTCCTGGGAGCAGACTTTAGCCCGAATGGCAGTACCGTGTATTGATAGTGATTGGCGCCGACTTGGAATCGCAGGAACTTCCTGTGCTTCTGTGCTATGGGCACATGGAAGTACGCATCCTGTAGATCTATGGCACAGAGCCAGTCTCCCCGTTGCAGCTGAGGGTAAATCTGGTGCAACGATAGCATGCGAAACTTTTCTCTGCGAATCCACTTGTTTGCTTGTCGCAAATCCAGAATGGGCCTGAACTCGTTCTTGTCCTTCTTGCGAACGAGGAAGAACCGAGAGTACAGACCTCTTCCCCTTTGAGACAAAGGTACTTCTTCTACCGCCTTTTTTCTCAACAAGATGTCTGCCTCCGCCTGGAGCTCCCTCAGCTGGAAGCGAGAGCTGACCGGCGGAATCGCTGGAGGCGGGCTGATGAACCGAAGACTGTATCCATTGCAAACAATATTCAGCACCCACTTGTCCTGAGTAATTTTTCTCCACTCTGCCGGAAAAAATCGAATGCTTCCCCCCACTGGAGTGGGTAATGGTTGAGGGGGAAGTAACAGCTCAGGGCCGAGACCCGGCCGGGCCCTTGTTTGTGGTAGTAGCCTGCTGGCCACCTCTACCCCTCTGGCGCTTCTGGAAGGGCTTGCGGAACTGCTGCTGTTGTGGCTGCTGCTGTCCCGAGCCCTGCCCACGCCCTCGGCCCGACGACCCGAACCTCCTCTGGAACGGTCGTTTCTTTTTCTCGGCCTTCTCTAACCCGACGGCCGTCAGGGTTTCCGCTTCAGCCTTCATGCGGGCCATTTCATCGTCCGCATGCTTCCCGAACAGGGTTTCCCCCGAGAAGGGCAGGTTGGCCACTCTCTGCTGCGCCTCCGGCTTGAGGGACGTCAGGCGCAACCAGGAATGGCGCCGCTGGTGGACGCCATGACAGTAGGCGTGGGTGGCCAATAGCGATATATCCGCTGCTGCGCTGATCGTTTGGTTAGAAACCAGCATGCCTTCGCGCACCGTCTCCAAGAAGTCCTCCTTCTTGTCTCGTGGCAGGAGGTCCGCATATTGCTGCAGGGATTCCCACAGGGCCCAGTCGTAACGGCCCAACAACGCCCCTGCACTCGCCGCCTTCATCGTGGTGGCAGCGGTACCACACACCTTCCTGCCCGCAGAGTCCAGCCAGCGGCTTTCCTTGTCCGGTGGCACCGTGGAGGCCGGGGCGGTCGCATGTTGTTTTCTCGCCGCCGTCACGATAACCGAATCCGGTTTCGGGTCCCCTCTCAAGAATGACGGATCCGACTCCGGGGCCCTATATTTCTTCATGAGCCTGGACGGAGCGGCCTTCGCTGTTGCGGGAGTGAGGAACAGTTCCAAAGCTGGTTCCACCAGTCCAGGCACGAGAGGCAGGAGGGGGCGAGACAAGTGTCTTTTATGAAGCGTCTCAAATATCACGGACGTCGTGGGTGTTGGAACCGTCACCGTGATATTCAGCTTCGCAGCCCCTCGCAACAGCACCTCCTGGAACGAGACCAAGTCGTCCACCGGCGACACCCTAGTCCCCGGGGAGTCCGACAGCGTCGGGGAAAGGTCCCTGTCCGAGGAGCGCGACCTGGACCTATACCTTCTGCGGCGTCGTCTAGAGTCTGACGAGGATCGCCCTCGGCTCCGCGATCGTCGCCTCCTGTGAGAGCGGGAGCGCGACCTCTTCGGCTTAGGCCTGTCCGCCGGTCTCGCTGGTCCAGGCGACCGTGGGCGTCGTGGCTTCGGGGTCCCTTGCGGCGGAGTCGGGTACCGTGGAAGGGAAACCGACCTCGGGGGGACCGGCGGCGGCACCGCAGGAGTGCTTGGCAGCAACAGAGGCCGGGGTGGCGGAGACCGAGTCCGCGGCCGCGGAGGAGGCGGTGGAGGAAGTGGAGACGGTGGTGGAGGAGGTGGCGGTGGTGGTGGTGGAGGAGGCGGTGGCAGAGGTGGGAGAGGAGGAGGCGACGGAGACCTCCGAGGCGGGGTATACACCACTGAGTACACCGATCCCGGCGACTCTCTCTTCCTCGACGTCGACGTGTGCCTCGACGTCGACCTGTGCCTCGACGGCGATCTTCTCGGCGTCGATCTCCTCCTCGGCGTCGACTTATGTCTCGACGGCGACCTTCGCCTCGACGGCGACCTTCGCCTCGACGGCGTCCTTCGCCTCGACGGCGACCTCCGCCTCGACGGCGACCTCCGCCTCGACGGCGACCTCCGCCTCGACGGCGACCTCCGCCTCGACGGCGACCTTCGCCTCGACGGCGACCTTCGCCTCGACGGCGACCTTCGCCTCGACGGTGATCTTCGCCTCGAAGGCGATCTTCGCTTTCTCGACGTCGATCTCCTTCTCTTCATCGACGGCGAGCTGCGATCCCTCGACGCCGAAGCCGGGTCTTCTCTCGACGTCGACCGCTGGACGCAGTCGAAGACGGCGTCGTCGCCGACGACGCCGATGTAGTCGACGGCGGCCTATTCAGGTCCCTCGACGGCGATCGTCGACGCCGTTTCTCCCCAGAGCCCTGGGGAGACGGCGAACAGACGGTGGTCATCCTCCTCGACGTCGCCGCCCTCGACGTCGACGGGGAGCGGGAGCGCTTACTGGTCTTCCTGCCCCTGGGGAGCCCCCCAGAGGCCTCAGCATGGGCCAAATCAGCCCCTCCAGACCCACCTGGTGCCTTCAGTCTTCGCTCCTCCAGAGCTTGAAGCCTGCTCTTCATCCTGTCCCTCAGGGTTCTTGCTGAAAACGAGTGGCAGATGGTACAGCTTTCAGGCACGTGGGACTGGGGAAGGCAAGCTATGCACACCTCGTGTGGGTCAGTTTTAGCCTTCTTTCGACCACATTCCGGGCACTTGTCGAACAAGCCAGGCATGTTGACAGTACCAGCTACTAAACACAAGAAAAAGTGACAAAAATTGCCAAAATCTCAATGAAAAACCTTGAAAAAGGTAGAGCTCAATGCTCCAGGGTCCTGCTAGCAGGAGCCGGAAAAAAGAACTGAAAGTAAATGGGACCTGCTGGGCATTCTGGGATACTGGGGAAAGTTCTGGAAAACTGGAAAGTTTTCTTAAAGGCACAGTATCCTGTTCCAAGCCACATAATGGCAGCCTATGGGGCTTGTCTGTCCACTCCTTCCTCTCTATCATTCCAGAGGCTTTTGCTGGTAGAGGCAGGGTTTTTTCCTATGGGGAGAAAAACTGGACAGGCAGTGCTGTTTGTGGATTTTGGTGGAATTCTAGTTGAAGTACTGGACAGTGTAGCCTGTGGGTATAGGCTGCATTATCTGTCTTTAAATTAAATTCTCTCTTAAAGGTGTATGCAGGTCTGCATGATTTGTCACCTTTTAGAGATTATTTTTTATTGCTCCGGGGTCCGCGCACATGGGCGGGACTATTCACTAGATTATGACTATACACAGAGATCCCCTACTACTGAACTAAGGCATAACCGAAGATCGCATGTGGCATGGAAGAATGCACAACGGGTCTTTGAAGGAATAAACTTGTTAAAAGTATGGAATCTAGAAAATCTACCACTTGCACCCGAAAGTCTCTGAAGGCCCAAGTTGTAGCCCATTGGCTTCACAAAGTAGATACCGCAAGGCCCAAAAGAAAACCAACCCTCAAAAATAAAGGCTGACATGGAGAGGGATTACAGTAGAACAAGTAGAAAAATACCTCCAATATCTACTATAAAATTTATGGGTGGCTGGCCGGCTGAATTGAAGTGCCTACTTCTGATGAACAATTTAATGCCTGAAGGTTCATCCTCTCAAGCCCCTGAGCCCACGCAGCAGGTGAGCTAGAGATGTCTTGTTGAGGTCCAAAATTAACAGAGGGAGGATTCAGTGGTAACACCCAATGAGGGGCCACTAATAACGGAAAAAGTAGCAGAATTCAAGTTCACCTGGCCTAACACAGTACCACCAATACAACCTTTCCTTGATCCACCTGGATCTTCTGCATAACCCTTGGAATGAGAGGGATCAGTGGAAGAAGGTAAAAAAGACTAGGCCACTGAAAAAGAATCCACTGCCCAGGCTTCAGTAGTTGGGATCCGACTGCAAAACCTTACTTGGTCTGCTAATGTATTCTGCATCCCTGGAAGATAAACTGCATACAGAAAAGATGAATGCCCATCCATATGCAATCTTGTTTCAGAAGAGCTAGTGAGAAAGACCATGTCCCTCCTTCATGATTTGGGTAGGGCCTGGCTATCTTATGGTTTGATTTCACAATTACTGACTGTTTGACCAGCTCTGGGCAAAGTGCAATAGTGTGAAGCGGACACCTTTCAATGCCTGTCAATTAGATGACCTTGAGAGAACTTTGATCTCACATGTGTTCTGAACCGGTCTTTCCTCAAAAGTCCCCCCCCCCATACTCTCCCACTGATGTCTTTCGTAATCACCTTTGGGGAAGGCGGGAGGAGAAAGCAGGAGGCTTGTCTGATGACTGATTGAAGCCACCACTTGAACTTCTGAGCCGTCTGGGCACGGAAAGGCATCAGGTGATCATAACCCTGAGACGATGGAACCCAGTCACTCAGTAGATAATGGACCAAGGGGCATAGATCAACATGGGCCCATGGAACAAGCACTATGATTGATGCCATATTCCCCTGGAGAACTAGCCACTCCCTGGCTGATGCCTGAGACTTCACCAGCAGGTTCCTCAGGTGAGTCAGAGGTTTCAGCTTTCTGTGATCTGACAAAAAAAGTTCTCCCCAGAGAAGTATCAAACTTGGCTTCAATTAATTGACTGACTGACAGTGAGTTGCGGCTGGACTTCTGCGCATTTATAAAAAGCCACTTTGGAGTTCCCTTCAGACAAAAAGAAGCAATGAACCAGTCATTTATAAATGGGAAAATTATAATCCCACCAAATGTATTTTACCTATTATCGGAGCCAATAGCTTCATGACGATTGTTGGTGCTGAGGCCATCCAAAAGGCAAGAGTTGGAACTGTAAGTGAAACATATATACTTCTGGGAGTTCTCGTGCATCGTAATGTGGGGGTGGTGTCCTTCAGATCTACTGATGTCAGGGAATCTTTTTTAACAGTGCTACAATAGACTAAGATTAGCATTTTGAAATGCTTATATAGAATGTACTTGTTCACTTCTTTGAGATGAAATAAGGTTTAAACTCTGTGGAAAACATCTGCACGAGGAAGATGATAGAGAAGTCCCTGCCTTTTCCTCCTCTGAGATATGAATGATCGCTGCTTTTTTGAGCAGTCTTTGCCATCTTGAAGGGCTGATTGTCGTACTGCGTCTCGCTAAAGTTCCGCAAAAATCCTCTTGTGGAGGATTGAAAAGTCCACTTGATATCCTGGTTGTGCACCTCCACTGCCCACTCGTCCGGTATTTCTAGCTGGCAAATTCCTGCAAAAAAATGTCAATCTGTTCCTCGCTTAAATGAGGACTTGACCAAGATAGTCATGCCTTCTGGAGCTGTGGAGTACGGGCTGGTGAGCCAGGACCTTCCTAGGTGCAGAATGCAATGGTAACTCTCAGGTTCTCTCCTTTGGTTTAAACTAAAAAGTCTTCCTCATCATAAGAGACTGCTGTTACAGGCTAGCAAATATTGTAAGTCAAATGTTGAAGGATCTTTCAAAGCTCAGGTCCCAGCACGAATTGACCATAAAAAATACTTCTCTTCACCAATCTCCACCATGGAGTCATCAGGAGGCACCACCATTCTTGGGGCTTTAGCTGGAGGAGGCCCCTCCCTTTTAGCAAAAGTGCACTACACCGCCCTCTTGAATCCAGCATATGTGTATCATTAAAAGCAGGCTCAGCCTACTCCTGCATTGCAGAAAACTCTAGATGAGCGTGTTCTATATGGCACTTCTTCAATGAAGTCTTTCCCTCCATAGCACTAGTGTAGTAGGCAAACCTGTGTACACCGAACTGTAAAGATGCTCTGGAGTGTAAATAATCCTGGTTGCTGGCAACTTCCTGATGGAAATGCTGCTGATCAACTAGGTATCACAGGTCCTGAAAGCCTCACTAGAACTTTGCTCATTAATTCAGCAGCAACATGGTTTGCCCAACTCCTAAATGAAGACGCGTGTGCAAAGGCAAGAAATCCCCACTCCACCCCATCACCCCCCTCCCCAAGAGCATGTTACAAAGAATTAAATTATACAGCCGACAGCAACAGCAGGGTGGCACAAGGTTCCTTCCACTGCCATTCTGGCCCGCTCAGCAGTATCAAGAACTGCGAGGTAAGAAAGCGTTATAATACTCATGTAAGTTGGCTAAAGCAAAGCTCAAAACAAATTTAAAAGCAGATTCAATTTACGCAATACCATATACTGCAAACAGGTAACCATCAGTACTATGGATATGAGCAATCAGGAAGTGATGGCAAATAGTTTTCTCACTATATGTTTGGGCTGGAAGAGGTCAGCCATGTGTGTAGTTTTTGTTCATTTGCTTAAATAGGTACAACTATTTCTATGTGCAGAGATGTTATCTCACCAAGTGGGGCTGGCATAAGGAAAACTAACGAGGGACCAAGCCAAGGTTGTTTCCGGATGTTTGCTATTGAGAAGCTGTGCTATAAAATGCTGCTGTACTTTTTGACAGGTGAAATGATGTGTGACAGTTTAATAATTACCAAGGACGTCTGATTTGGTGAACATGTGGACCCATTGTGAACTTCTACCTTGGTGGTGTGCACAGCTTCGGAAACAGTGTCCCTGTGCGAAGGAGATACTGTGTTAACCTCTGTGTGCAGCAGTATCTCATTTCACCGATTGCTCACATTGGGGAAAAACAAAAAGAGGCAGTATAGCGGAAGTAAGCTGTATGTCAGAAACATGTTAACCATCTTGCAATGGGTAAGGTGAACTTACACTGAATTTTCAATTGTGAAGTCAATGTTATCTGGCGCCCCAGTTTATATGAAAGTCAGAGATATTTTCACCAGGACCACTATTTATAGTTATAGAGCGCTACTGATGAATGACAACACTAATATTTTGATCTCTGGAACCACTGGTGAGGGCTACATTGGAGTTGTACTGATAATTTCAGGGGACATTTGATGTCCGACAAAGTGCACACACTTTATTTGTGCTTTTCAGCACTCCATGCGTGATAATGAGCAGCTTAGTTTCACTACAGAAACATCAAACCAAATGGCTTTGTCAATGCTTGTTTACTTGGTTGTCAATGACAGAACTTCTCTGCAGAACTACAATGCTTATTTAGACAGTGCCAGCACCTCCTACAAGAAACTGGAGTATGAAAGGAAAACAGATGTGTCAGTTTGACGAGTAATGGATTTCAAAGGTATAGGACCTTTAACATGCAGCATTCTTTTTTTATTCTCCTTCTAAAATGGGATTGAAAATGTAACAAATATAATATTGAAAACATTACAGCAATGGCATGTGAGAGACATTAAAATTTACTGTGATTATCAAAGCTTCCTGACGAAGGGCACACAGAAAACGAACTGGGGTAAAGGTCTAGGTAACTTTCTTTGAACTACGTGTACAAAAAACTAGAAAAATGATTGGACTTTGAAATCAAAGATTCTGATTTTGTGATAAACTTGTTGGAACATATAAATGTTTGAAGGACTGACAATATAATTTGTGTAACATACGTTGTGTGCTACGAGAAGTAAGAGTTACTTACCTTGGGTAATGATGTATCTGGTAGAGACGTTGTCTAGCTGCAGATTCTTCAATTTAGAATTAACCCCAGGTGTCAGACTGGATCCGAATTTGTTTTGCAGCAGCACCTCTGCGCGCCTGGGGATGGCGCCACACGACCTCGCCCTCACGTCGTCCACGGACGTGACGTCAGCGAGGTCACATAAGTCCCTCCCGGCGCTCTGACGTCAGTTTTCTTCAGAGAAACCTTTCCGCGGCACAACGCGGAGCCACCAACAAAACTGTGAAAGTATGGGAACAGTGTGTGAAGGAGGAAAAATCCATAAGACAAAGAAATCGGATGGTACATAACAGGACAGTATCAGACACGGTCTACTTACAAACCAAGAAGTAAAGGATAGAGCAACGGTCTGAGAAACAACCCAGCAAAGCGAAGCGTGGACCCTCCCCAGAGGCTGAGTAACGAAGGAAGAATATCCCGACAGACAAAAGATAGACTTATTACAACGTAGAACTGTGCCGGCCAACAAGCGCGGAGCATAGGAAGAACAACAATCTACTGCGACAGGCATTACAAGAATGGCACTTCCCCTATAGTAATGGAAAGCTGAAGCACAGCCCAGCAGATCCCAAGAAGACGACTGAATAGGAGACAAGATCCCTAAGTTGAAAGAGGAGGAGGGAGGGAGGGAAAGCAACAGGAGAAGATCCCACACTGGAAGGACCAGGGTGGAGGAATGCAGAGAAAAGGAAGAAGAATCTACAGGTGAAGGCGAGGCAAAAAGCACCACTCTACAGAAAGATAAGCTACCTGGAGGAAGGCGGCTGCATATTGTAAATCATAAAAGGGTTGCACCAAATTGAACACCTTGGATGAATACCAGTGCCAACTGGAAGGAGGCAAAGCGGAGATGCCCACCTGGCATGGTCCTCGCAGAACGGGGAGGATGGGTGGGCGTTAAGGAATCTGCAGCCAGACAACGTCTCTACCAGATACATCGTTACCGAAGGTAAGTAACTCGTACATCTGACAGAGACATCTAGCCGCAGATTCCTTAACTTAGAATAGATACCGCATTCATACCCCAGGGGGAGGTGGGTCTGTGACAGAACAACAGAAAGTGCCCGATAGCACTGAGCCGGCAACAGAGTGACGGAATAAGGGGAAAGCTGTGGCGGTGCAGCCAGTCAGCAACCAAAGCAGCTCGGAAGAGCAAAAGACAACAGGAGGCGAGGTATCACAAGACTGCCAAAATGGTACGAGACCATACCTGTGTGAGTAGAAGATGTAGAGACGGCACTAAGCCATATCCCAGAACGGAAGCGAGAATACATAACGAAGGGAGGATGAAGAACTACCCCAGAGCTGCATAATGCACTAACCACTCGCAGAGCCCAATGGTGCAGTAAATTGACACCAACCAAGCTAGAGGACAACATGGAGAGACGTACCCAGAGCCTACCAGATGAGCCCACGCAAGGGAGGCCGGACAGGCAGCATCCCGGAAGCGAAGGGCAAGAGGCAGGAACAGAGCAGCGCCTCAGAAGCACAGGCGGGAACATAAGACATACCAAGTGCACAGTTAGTCACAAGAACGCGACAGGGGCTGACAGTACCACGCTGAACCACACCGAGGCGGGCCACAACGAGAACATGCACATAGCTGACAGCTACAGAGACAACAAGGTGGAGTAGCTATGAGGAGTACGGGACTGCCCAGCAAGGCAGTTTGAAGGCCAAGGGAAGAACACTCCCGGAAGACAGACGCAGGGCGCAGCACCTGGGACGACCTTCTTCAGGGGAGCTGTCCCGCAGGCACACCAGACACAGATGAGGGTAACACCCAAAGTAAAAAGACACACCCGAAGAGTGTGGAATCCGAGGCACTGAAGGTGCCTATAGGAATCGTGAAGAACACACATAGCTGTTGAGAACAACATTATATCTCCAGACCACCGCCTCAGACCCAGAGAAGAAATGCACCCCCACAGAAGAGAGGGACTGTGCAGTACATGAACGGGACAGATAAGATCCTAGAAAGAGCAGGAGCAGAGGCCCACCTTAGGGAGCGGAACCCTAGGAAACCTCATTGCTGAAGATGCAGGAACATGCACCAAAGTGCAGTATAAACCGTGCGCGCACAGTGAGCACGCGGTGCGCTTCGCGCACCGCGCGCCCACTTTACGCAGTTAGTGCCCTGCACGCACGGTGGGCCCGCGGTGCCCACGTTACGCTAGATGGGCCATGTACGCACGATGCGCTTCGCGCACCGTGCGCACATGGAGGACATATGATGCGCTTCGTTGTGAAAGGTAATATTTTAATTTTTAACATACGTTATATGCCATGCACAAATGGTGCCCTTCGGGCACCATTTGCTAATGGGGTGGGGAGAGTATGGATATATTTTTTTTTTTTTATTAATTTTTACCGTACGCGTACGGTAAGCGTAATCGGCGAAATTATCGAAAAAATTAAAATTCGGTTTTTGGCCTTGGGGGATCTTTGAGGACTCCCTCAACATGGCTAGGTGCTTAGGAGCTGTCTAAACAGCCCCTTTACATGTTTTTGGCCTTTGTTTTTTAACCCCCTCTCAGAGTGAGAGAGAGAAAATGGCGGCCGCCACTTCCTGGTTTCGACCGATTCGAATGTTTACTAAGATCTAACAGCCAATCAGATTCGCGCTCGCGCACGGCACCGTACGCGTACGGTAAGCTTACCGTAAGCGCACCGTAAGCTGCCACAGATATATATATTGATTTAAATGCTATTTTCTCAGGAACTACTGAACAGATTTACACCAGACCTACAAAAGGCACTTCCTTGACCTGAGGACTACCTCTCTGCCAAATTTCAAGTAACTCTGTTCAGCCGTTCGGGCTGTAGCTGTGTCTAAAGGTCCTATGGAAAAATGCATGGGAAAAACGCGTTTTGGGACCCCCCTTTTTTCTCAGCCCCCACTTGACGAATCCCCCCCGAGACTTTCAGGGTAGGAGCGGAGCGTAGCGCCCCATTAGTTTTGAAAATTTCGCGAGGATTCGTCGACCGGCGCCAAAGTTATTCCAAATAGAATGTTGCGGTTTTCCTATGGAAACAGGGTCCTAACTATAACTACCTACTGGCGACCGCCAGTAGGTTATATATATATATATATATATATATATATATATATATATATATATATATATATATATATATATATATCAAAAGGGCCCAACCACGAGACCACGCATCTGTGGGTACTATAGGAGGATCCGCCTGATGCACCCGGGACAGGAGGCAGCTTCAATTTGAAGCATGTTCAAATACACTGAAAAGAGATAGTACAAGGAAAAAACCCCTAGAAGAGGAGAATGAGGCACACACGCAAGGCTCAAGCAAGGTGATACCTGTGGCGTGTAGGAGGCAGTGCCAGAAGGCACAACACCGAAAACCGTCCAACGGTAAGCAAATGGCATCAGTAGACGTAGGGAACCGAAGGGGACCTCCAAGCCTGCCTGGCGCAGAGCAGAGCTAAACAATAGCATACAGGTACCCCACCTGGAGTATATCACACCCCCTAGAAAAACAGGGGAACACCACTTACGGTAAACCACAGTCAGAGGACAGAACAGAACAACCTGTGGAACACCGCCACAGTAGGCTTACTGCCAGCTCAAAAACAGATAGCCCAACAGGCGGACGTTATATGAAAGGGTAACCACCTCAGGATATGACAACGTGAGACCCGCTAAGCACAGACCTATGGTGGAGGGCGAAAGCCCGCAAGGAGGCGCTGAACTGCCGAATCGGCGTGGGCATCAAACAAAAGGACCCCATCAAATGGCAGGTCAACAAGGTGTTCCCGGATATTCTCCGGGAAGACGCCATCAAGTTGTAGCGCAACCGAACCAGCCATAGCTCGGCTTAAGGAATCCGAGGTATCCAGGGCCGAGCGGAAAGTAAATTCCGCCAGATCACGTCCGTCACAGATAAGACAGTGGAGGTCAACACGAGCACCCTCAGATGTGGAAGATAGAAGAGACTTCGCAGAGTCCCAAAGGGCAGAAGAAGCCAGAGCCAAGACACACACTGTATTGAGTGATCAAAGTGCTGCGCTAGTGGAGGCAAAAATATTACGACCCCGCGACTCCAGCCATCTGGAAAAGCAGCTTGCGGAACCAACCCCTGAATGTCTGGATGAACAAATCAGCAAACTGGATCGTTTGGAGCAGGGCGGTGGTGGTGCATGATAGAACGAGCCACCGGATCACCTGATGCCGGCCAAGCCCAGGTGCCCAGAAGGGCATCATAAAGAGACGCTTCGAAAGGCAGAAGCGGCACTACATTCCCCGAACCGTGGTGGAGGACATCCAACAGAGGGTCAACAGGCAGAGGGACCGAAGGGGGCTGCATACTCAGAATGCAGGCGGCCAAAGAAACAACTCTTAGAAATGCCGCACCAGCATCGGTAGCACTCTGAGGAGGGGAACAGTAACTCATCTGTGGGTGAGGGCTGTAAACTGAGCCTCCCACCCCAAGGAGGTTGTCCGATGAATGGAGGATGAGACCAATGTTCAAATGAAGGAAGCCCCATGGATGAATGAAGGTCCTGATGGGGTTCCTGAGGAGGCGGAGAATCCGCCGGAGCCACAAATTCCAAGAGGGAAAGGGAGGGGGGGGGGGGGGGGTGGGCAATGACAGATCTGGCATTGCCGGATGTCGGGGTGATGCCAAACTCCCCTCGAAAGCTTCCGGATAGAAGTCAATGATCCAGCTTTGGGGCGTCGCCAGGGTGTCCTCAGTCGGTGCCACCTCTGTCTCGTCCGACGCAGACTCCGCCTCGTCCGCCGCCGACTCTACCTCAACCACACTAGGCTCCGGCTCCGAAGAAAGGAACGGTGTCGGAGCAGCAAGTCTACAGCGCCGACCCGGCCTCGACCACAACAGGCTCCAACTAAGAAGTAAGGGATGGAGCCGGGGAGGCAAGCCTTCAACGCCGAACTGGCACCGGCTCAGCCTCCGAAAACAACCGCCTGTCCGGAAGGCCGAGGTGGGCTCGGAGCCAAGCTGTGAGCACCAGCAACCACCTGTGACGCCACAGGGAGCCCCACTGGACTATGCCACGTGGTAGGGGTGCTATGGGTCGAAGAGGGGGACCCTGCCGGGCCGCACTCTGACAACGCCATATCTCCATCATCCCTAGAGGCAAGGGGCTCAGTCGGCGCCCGGGGCGAACCCACCGGCGAGGCCACCGGAGACCCCGCACGTAGCGGAGGGTCCGGGGTCGCCCCAGAGAGAGGAGGGGACCCAAGGGAGGCCTGCAAGGAGGCGGATCCAGTCTGGCACCTAGGGATAATTCTAAGTTAAGGAATCTGTGGCTAGATGTTTCTGTCAGATACAATTAAACAGTCGATTTGCTTTAGTAAAGTTACAAACTGTGATCCTAGTCTGCATGGGATCTCATCCTGACTATTTTGAACATATCAAGAGTACAAAAAATTCAGTTGCATTCCAGAAGAGTGCAGCTACAAGGATCCCCAGATAGTTCTCACAACAGCCGAAAAAGGAGATCAGTCCTTGATAGCTGATGAGGTCTTATCACTGATGACATTTGTGTCCAGCACTTCCCACACTCTTCACTGAGTACAGTTGGTTCCTTTCACTGGAAGGTAAAAGGTCAATCTTGGCCACCGAGAAAGTGTTTCTGAAGGCATCTGATGGAAAGGAAGGGGAAAGGATGATAGCAAAGGGCGTTTTTGTTGCATTCTCCCTGGATGTGCTATACCCGTAATACCATTAGTGTTTTATGTTGCATCGCATTTGGCCATAATCTTTCCACACCACCACTTTCTTTTTGTGGCATTCCTGCTTCAAAGCACCACACTTTCCTCTCCTGCCATAGTTAGGCCAGAGAAACATCATGCATTTTCATCTTCTTTATTCATGTCGGCACATTTCTTCATATTCCCCCGAAGACCCATGTCAATGTAGGCATCCACTCTCTATGTTAGGGGCTGTATTCCTTGAATGCTTACAACAGTCTCGCCCAGCCATTTTAGCTGGGAAATGTGAAAACGGTTCTCAGCATTCCCTACTTTCTTACATCATGTGAGCAATGTGGTCTGAACCTGCCAGACCCTCCTTCCCAAGGCAGCAGGTGGGCTGTGCAAATATAGTTGGCTGGAGGATGATGAGGTAAAATCAGTATTTTTGTTTTTTCAGGTCGAGCCTGGGCAGCGCTTCCACTGACTTTTTGAGACATGTTGTATATACTTTGTGGGCTTTAGGCCTGCCCGTTGCCTTTCTACTTGTTACATCAATTGTCCTATAAAAATGCCGCCGCGGCACCTGCATAAAGACGCAGGGGCTGCGCCCCCTTTCCTTTCATAGCTTACTTGTAGGTTAAGTAAAGAAACACAATAAAAAAGGTGATATTACTTACTAAGTATTTTTGCAAGGCATGCCCCTTCATGAGAATGTGCCTGATTCAGCACTAAGAGGGCTTATTCACGGCACAGCCCTGGTCTTCCATCACAGCACTGTGACGTCACTTTAATTTCTCCACCCTCATCTAGAGCGTCCATTACAATCAGCCTCGGGTGTTTAGCTTTCAAACCCGGGCTGTAAGAGTTTGCATGCCACTCAATAGCAGTTACCCCACCCTTTAATATCTCACCACTGGGTGAGGTGAAGCCAGGAAACTTCACTGACCGCACCCCACCCTGTGATGAGATGTGAAAGGGTGGGTTTAGGAAGCATGGGAAAGACGCCACAGACAAAGCTATTTCATCAGTCTGTTGCATCAAGTCAGGCTTGATTTATTGTGTTTACGGGCAGAACAAGCCCATTCATACTTCGCACTGAAGTTATGAGAATCCATCCAATCCTGCACTGCAAGTTGCCAGAACACCATAAATAACTTAGGCAAATAAATATGGGAGCTGCGTCACATAACGTACGGAACACACAGCCAGACAGTACAAGCATCACAGCACCTTGAGGAAAGTTTCACTTGTGATGCGGGAAAGGCCCTGTATCATTTGTCATAATGGTAAGAATGTGTCTCACTGAGAACATGTATGTCTGAGGTGTGAAATGTACAAACCTGCATTGCGGACACCTTAGTTTAGACAGGCTTGAAATATGTTTTAATCTCTATACTGTGCCACCGTAACGTTTGTAAATATAAATAAAGGTGTGGTTTAATGACTGTGGAACTGGGGAGCCAGGTTAGAGTCTTGGGGGCAGCTTAATTAACATTCTGTGATTCTGGGCAAATCACTTAGTCACCCCATGTACAAATACAAATGTGCTTGTGTAATGTTGAATAGCTTTGGGTTGAGTTTGTACTACATAAAACTATAAAAAAAGAAATCCTGGTGAGTGTGACCTGAACTAACCGTATTAATGACATTGCTGGTTACTCAATGATTGATGTTGTGTGTGAATGGGTGAGACATTGAATGTGGGGGTTGACTGTGTGGATAGGTAAATGTGAAGACTGGTTATATGAATTGGGTAGATGGCAGTGGGTAGCTTGATGCAGATGGGTGAATATGAGAGAGTAAGTGAATGATGTAAGGTGGGAGAAAGTGAAATCATTGTTGAAAATGGGTAGGTAGGGGAATGATCTTAAGTGAGTAGTTGAGAGGGTAACTGGGTGGATGACTGCGAGAATGATAAGGTGGGTAGACGAAAGCTTGTTAAAACACTGAGTTGACGGAAATGCAACCTGCTGCCTTCAATAACCTATTTAAATAACTGAAAATTTAACAGTGATGGGTAAGGCAATGTGAATTAGTGGGAGGGTAGTTAGATGAGAATGTATGATTGAATGCGTGAATGAGTGGGAGTAGGTGAACAGCAGAATGGGTGAGTTTGTGGGTGGGAGTATATGGCTCAGTGAAGGAAGGAGAGTGTACGGGTAGATGGATGAATGTTAGTTGATGAGAAATTGTGCTGAACATACGTTGGTAATAATGGTGAAGGTTTGAATGGAATCTGGTCAGTCTCGGGTCTCTTAGCTGGGCCTGAAGGCTCATTGGACTAATGCATCCACTAAACCTTCCGATATGGCTGATGATCTCCACTCAGCCTTTCACACTCTTTAGGTCGATAAAAGAAAAGTAGAGTTGTGTAACAATTAACCTCTGTGTTCACCCTCTCTTCCCAGCCAGACTTTCCCGCGAGAAAAACAGGTATTGGGTTGCTAGCTATGCTAAATTGCATAGTGCAATTCTGTGTATGGACTTCTGCCTCACCACTTTTTGAAGTCACCAGATGCCACTGTAAAAATGGTTGCTTGTTAGAAGTGAACCTGTTCTTTTTGTTCTTCCCTGTCGTCATTTGTTTCCTCCCACACAGCAGTGCCTAACAGATATCAGATTGGTTACGTGTTATTCACGTGACAGTATTTTTTCAATAGTTTCCTGCTGGTGGCAGCCTAAAGGCATAATTCTAATGTGCCTGTGGAGGGAGCGCAACTTTAATTTAATCAACAAGCCATTTGAGCATTTTTTATTTTATCAGCATGGCATTCACTTCATGGATGCTGTGTCATGTTTTTGCTTTTTATTTTTTCGAAGAACGTAGTGTGTGTGATTTTGCAGGTTGCCCTGCTTTTATTTCATCAAAATGCCACCCGCGCAGTTTCAATTTTATTAGCATGGCTTCATGGACGCTGCAGGTTATGTTTTTTTTATATTTTTATTAAGAAGGTAGCACGTGTGATTTTGCAGGCCGCAAGGGTTTTATTTTATTAACACAGCGCCGTTGTAGATTTTATATTATCAGCACAGCACCCACTTTACGATCATTATGTTTTTTTTTTTTTTTTTTTTTTTTTTAAGGTGCACAGGTTTTATTTTTACAACACAGTGCTTGGGCAGCTTTTATTATATCGGCATGCTTTTTTACTTTTTATTAAAGAGGTAGTGTATGTATGCAAGCATTTGTTTGTGGACATATTGTTTTCCCTTTGTTCTTGCTCATGGGATCGTTACGGCATTATTGTAATATGAGCAAGTGTGTATAACAGTTTCAAGTGTATTGGGCTTAGCTTTACTTCTGTAAATGCAAATAAAATGTCCTTATTTCCTATCAAGATGGCAGGGTATATATGCGCATATTTCTTTGTAGACACAGTATTTTCATTTAATTTCTGCTTGTGGTAGCCGCAAAGCATTGTTGTAATCTAGACATGTGTTTGTGCATTATTTTCATTTCAAAATCTCGGAGGGAGCCTTTTTTATTTTTCTTCTGAGTTTTATATAGCGCAACCTGACCCGAAGGTATCAGAGTGCTTTACATGAGCACCAGTTGCGTTACACAAGGACACATTCATTTTTGTTATGCACAGGAGATTAAGGGATTTGCCCAGAATCACAGGATGTTGAACGTCATTGCCGAGACTCGAACCTGGTTCCCCAGATTTGAGGTCAACTGCCCTAGCCATTAGGCCACATGTTCTTACCAATTACCATATTTCCTATACTACGTTTGCATAACGACAACATGTATATCATGAGGATTCTGAAAAAGGTCATCTCTTATAACCCATCGGAACTGCACCAGTCAGTCCTCATTGCCCTGGTTACCCAGGGTTGGATTACTGCAAAGCTCTGTATCTGAATATCAACTGTGCCTTCTTTAACAAACTGCAGGTGGTACAGAACACGGCAGCTCGTCTCTTTCTGAACACTCCCAAGCGGCACTCTGCTAGGGACGGGATTCACTTCCTACACTGGCTTACGGTCAGAAAACGCATAGTTTTTAAGGCTTTGTGCTTGGTCTTTAATAAGAATAAGAATAATAGTGGTATTTATACAGCGCAACATCTACCTCCACAGAGGTGTTCTGGCACTATAGCGGAAATCAGGTAGGGTAACTGGCCAGGTGCTAATCCTGGCTTAAGAGACAGGTCTCAAGGATCTGCCTGAACTCCCGTTCCATATCCACCTCACGCATATGTGCAGGCAAGGCTTTCCATAACTTGGCTGTCCTCACAGTGAAGGATCTGCCTCCCACTCGAGACTTAGCAAAACGGGGTACACAAAGCAAGTGCTGGGAGTTAGATCTTAGAGTGCATTTAGGTTGGTATGGGCGCAGCCTATGACGGAGATACCAAGGCCCCTTGTTATGTAGGGCACGATGGGCAATGGTTAAGGAGTTAAACGCAATCCTTTTTGCAACTGGGAGCCAGGGCAGTTGCCTAATATGTGGGGAGATATGGTGGCGGAACGGCACCCGGCGGATAAGTCTGGCTGCCGCATTTTGTACCATCTGAAGTCTGTTGCAGTCAGTTGTTTTTTTGTATGTTTTGGACAAACTCCACCTTTTGATCAACACCAAGGATCCCTACCTAAAGTTCATCCTTTCCAAATCCAAAAAGGAGCTCCCCTTCCTGGACCTCCTCATCTCCTTGGATCAAAGTAATCTCAAAACAAAAACATACAAAAAACCAACTGACTGCAACAGCCTTATTCCCTTCAACAGTGACCATCCCAAAGCACTCCATGGGAATCTATCACACAGACAATTTTTGAGACTGAGAAGGAACTGTAGCAACATTAGTGGTTACAAGGTACAAGCAGACACTCAGCAACAATCTCCAGAAAAAGAGCTACCACAGAAAGGTCATTAGAAATGGCAGGAAGAGAACTCGGAATAACCACTGCGAAGCGCTCCTGGAAATCAACGCGAAAACACCAGAAGACATCATGACCTGTGTCACAACAATTACCCCTACTTCTAATCAAGCAAAGAACATTATTCTCAAGCATTGTAATATTGTCAATATAAGGGACCTGCATTTAGAACGTCCCAGGTTTGCCTTCAAGAGAACACAAAATCTCAAAGACATGCTGGTCCATACAAGACCTCCAACAAAACAATTAACCAGACCACCCCATGGGACCTTCCCTCTGTCAAGGGTCATTAATCATGTGGAAACTGCAACGCCTGTGCCTCCACCACCCACACTAAGGACCTCAAGATAGGCTATCTGGTCTGGACCCAATGTCAACATACTAACTGCAATACAAAGAATTGGGTCTACTTAATCAGAGGCCCATGTAACTTGTACTACATGGGAATGACAACCAGACAATTAACAATTCGAATCAAAGAACACAAAAGCAAAATTTGCTGCGGCCGCAGCACAACAAAAATGAGTAATCACTGTATCGCACATAACCACACCATTGATCAACTCACATGGACCATCTTGGAGGCCAATACCACTTGGAACACCACTACCCTGTTCTGAAAAAAACAACGGTGGGTGTTCAGACTACATTCCAACATCAATGGACTAAATTATGAGATCCCTTGGATAGAACTACAGACCTGAACTCTATCCCATCTTTTTGGGAATGAACTATTAAGTCTTTTCTACCCTTATGGCCTCTCTGACTATGATTCTCATTCATGCCTTTTTAACCATGACCTTACCACTTCCCCCGGTTTTGGCAGCGAACTAGTAAATATCTCTTTGTGCCCCTATGGCCTCATGCATACTATCATTATCATTCCTGCACATTTTTCATACCACGTATTTTTAATAACATACACTACGATACCAGTACCGACTTATATTAATTGAGATCTACCTATGTGTTTGCTCGTCTGTCAAAACTTTATTATACCAGCCCACACCTGTCACCCGGTAACTGCATCACTGGGTGAAATGAGCAGTTGGCTGCACAGTGAGCTTACGGTCGATCAATAGGGACCTCCGCTCCACACAGAGATAATGCCCATGTTTGGGTTCCCTTGCCTTGACTGTATGTTTTCTTTTCTTGTTCCCTTGTCGTTCTAGATAGAATCATTCTACAACTCCAATGAGTGGCACTACGAGAATTTAAAAAGGCCACTACACCACACTAGCACTCACTTCCCTTTCTTTCTGGTCCTGAAGAAGCACATAGTATCTCCTCCTGCGACCACCACACTGTGCGAAGCATGTCTACCCTCTTCATGTCCTAAAAGGACGGGCCATCATCACCCTCAAGCAGCAGACCTTTTAGTTTTTTAATAATGACAGAGGGGGTTTCTTCCTATTAAACCTACTTTCACTCCCCGCTAGCCAAATTTTAATACTGCACTTAACACCACTTCAACTCAGACCCGCATACACCCATACAGCTAGATCATTCAAAAGATCTCTGAAAAAGTGACCCTTTTGGGGACCTGTATGGCATTGCAGCGCTGGCCCAACAAGGAGCACCGCCCAATGATGCAGCATGACATCCGTCGAGTTGCGTGAGGGCACCAAGATAAGGACATACTGTCCACGTTCATTTTTTAGACACAGGGATAACAAGTATTTTGCCCAGAATCATTGGATGTTTAGCTTCCTGCCCACAATTTTCCTGAGAGAAGGGTAACGTGTGTATGCAAGTTTAATGTGCATTCTGCTTTACTTCCATTTGGGAATCTTGGAGGGAGCATTACTATATGTCCTAACCTACGTTATCACAACAACACATGTATTTATATACAGTGCTCCAATATTTGGTGGAGTACTTTGTACATAATTCACGCAAAACTTAAAATATATATGAGCAGCTTTAGAAAAAGGGCATAAACAATTTAGCTGCATAATACAAACAATATTTTTTACTGTGCTATATTATGTCACACTGGTTCGCTTGCAGTGCTATTTTTGCTTTTACCACGCACAGGAGGCTCAGCACTCGAGACATGTGATGGTTTCTGATAAAATGCAGGACAGTTGGGCAAAATTAAAGAGTAAATGCAAACATAATGCACAGACTCGATGATTTTTCTTTAAAAGTGGATTTCTTTTTTCATGATCTTCTCTTTGTTTTAAAAGCTTCTTTCATTTATTGTAGCCAATGCGTTTAGTACCGTCCAAAACTCCTCCAGGGCTTGTATTGAAGTTCTGTCTGTATGTCACGAAAGCTACAAAGATCTTCCCAAAGAGAAGAAGTGCAGAATGCCATGAAATAGAAGTCGATCTAGGTGCTTACTGGGTGGCTCCTAGTGCATGAATCTTCCATTAGTTGTGGGATGAGACCAGTTATGGTCCAGTGAGTCCTGTTAAGGTCCCACACCGAAATAGTAGGCTGGTATTTTTGTTATTACATGGGGATTTGGTGGTATGAAGGACAGCTATGTTCATGTGATGGTGTATCACTGCAAACAACCCTGCACTTTGTAGATCGTATATATTTATAATCCCCAAACATTTTTTGCTAATGCCGCATAACATTTTGCAGCCATAAATTTGTTTTTTTTGTTTTAGTTTACAATGGAAGATACCCAAGATAGTTTAGAGATAGACTCCTTTGCCAATCACCCAGTCTGTAGTTGATAATGTTGGTTTTTATATTACATATTTAATAATCCTTTCTATTGTATTTAATGTGTATGTGCTTTTATGGTTTGCTTTTTATGAACCGAATAAAGCTATTGATTGATTCCCTAAAGACAACCCAAAAGGTATACGGAGGTAGAGGTCCAAAATCTGTGAAAGACCCTAGTGATCTCGGGTAACATTTAGAAGTAGTTTGCTTGAGCAAACTAAGAGTGTGGTCCCGGGAAATAGGAACTTATGTGTCCCAGGAATAGGAATTTAGGGTTATACTGAGAATTGCGATTCTCCTATTACCATGACCAGAGAATCTGGATTTCATTAAAGACACGTAGGCTGACATTATGCATTATCTTTTTAATGCAACTTCAAGTACAGCCACTTTAAAGTTACATCATAAGTAAAACTTCTAGAACAAACAAGTGTATCCAGGCAACGGCAGCACAGAGATCAGCCTCTTTAAATGCATTGAACACAGGAAGATAAGAAGTTTCTCAGAGGCAGCGAAGTCCAGAAGCTGGCATCATGCAGAAAAGGCCACTCCATGGAATAGAGGAAAAGGGTGTCGGCTGCTGTTGCAAGGATGATGAAGAAGAGTTCAATCAAGACGAATTGTCTGAAAAGGGAAAAAAAGATAGGAAATGTACTTATCACCCTATGAAGGGGTAAGAAAAACAGTGGTTAAAGATAATATAATCCACATTAGGTAATAAAAGGCAAAATTGTTAAACAAATTGAGTTATATTATAAATCAAAGTATTACATATGACAAATAAACAGATGTTAGAATCCACTCCCGGGAGGGAGGGTTGGGATAATGTCAGCCTCCGTGTCTTTAATGAAAGTCATGGTAATAGGAGAATCGCAATTTCATTACAAGACCGGAGGCTGTCATTATGCATGTTGGTAGTCAAGGAGAACTACATCAGACATGTGTTCAACTGGTTTGCAGTAGTGTTTAGCAAAGGTATAAGAGTTTGACCAGTCTGCTGCTTTGAGGATGTCGTTTAACTTACCTCATTTCAAAAAGGATTGACTGGCCGTGGCCCCTCTTAAAGAGTGAGCTTGGAATCTATGGCGGTCAATGCCAGCCAATTGCATTGATAGTTTAACCCATCTGGCTATAGTAGTAGAAGAAACAGGTTTGAAGGATCTAACAAAGGATATAAGGAGTTGGTTAACACCAGTCGAGCGAAGTGGGGCCATCCTGGAGTCATATTCCTTCATGCAGTCCACTACGCACAATTTTTTACAAGCATCAAACCTAGGGTAAAAGATCATGTCAGACATAGTTTTAGTTCTTTTGATTATTTCAAACGTAACGCCGAAGGCGTCATAGTACCTGTTAGAAATCTCCAGTGCTTTAACGTCTGAAACTCTACGGCAGGATATTAGGCAAAGGAGTGAAGCTAATTTGATGGAAAGAGACTTATTATCTAACAAGTTATTATCGGGCCATTTAGAGAAAAGGTCGAGAAGTAATTTAACGTCCCAAAGGGAATCATATTTAGGTTTTGGAGGTCTTTTAAGTCTGATACTCTTCATAATCCTGCAGATTATTGGATTTTTACCGATAGTTCTACCATTAAGAAGTGAATGACCCGCAGAAATGGCGGATCTTTAACAGTTAATTGATCTATAACAAAGACCTCTCTCAAACTGTTCCACGAGAAAATTCGCTATGTGGACGATAGGAGCCTCCACGGAATCCAGATTCCTTTCCAGGCACCAACCAACCCATCTTTTCCAGATGCCGTTGTATCTATGGTGTGTGCCGGGGGCCCAAGATTCTTGGAGGAGAGAAGAAGCTTGTGACGAAAGGCCAGAGATTTCGTTGGATCGCCTGACACTTTCCAAGCAGAAGGTTCAAAGTCCCGTTCATAAGAAGTGGGTGATCCGAGTCGTTTGTGTCCTTTAGGAGGCCTGGTGAAGCTGGAAGTAGAAAGGGTATTTCGCAAGATAGTTCCAAGGTTGTCGGGAACCAAGCTTGGGACGGCCAAAAGGGGGTCACTAGGACTATTGAGGATTGTTCTGATCTCAGTTTCTGAAGGACCCGTTGAATCATTGCGAAGGGTGGAAAGGCATATCCCCAAATCTTTTTCCAATCTTGGAGAAAGGCGTCCACTGCCAGAGCACCCGGGTCGGGCATCCAGCTGAAGTAGTTGGGAAGTTGTGAAGTGAGTCTGCTGGCAAAGAGATCTAATTCTATGGGACCCAGGAAAAAAGCAAGATTGTTGAAAACGTTGGTGTCTAACTTCCAATCGGTGTTATCTACCAGGAACCTTGAATTCCAGTCCGCATAAACATTTTTTAGACCGGGAAGGTATTCTGCTCTTAGAGAAATTTGGTATTCCAGGCAGAATAGCCAAAGTTTCTTGGCAAGGTTGGAGAGGTCTGGGGATTTGGTACCGCCTAGGCGATTGATATAGGCAACGGCTGACATGTTGTCCATCTTGAGTAGGACTGATCTCCCTTGAAGAGAGTGTTTGAAGCTCATTAGGGCATAAAGGCCCGCTGTTAGCTCCAGAAAGTTTATGTGGTGTAACCTCTCTGAATAAGACCATAAACCTCCCGTGTTCTGATTCTGAAAGCAGGCACCCCAGCCATGAAGGCTCGCATCCGATTCCAGAACCAAATCTGGGGAAGAACTGAAGATGGTCTTCCCGTTCCATAGATCTAGATTCTCTAGCCACCAAGAGAGTTCCTCTCTGGCATTCATGTCTAGCTGGATCGTGTCTCCGTACCAAACCCGGAGCGGAGGGCTTTCCCCTAGATTGTTTGAAGGGCTCGATAGAATAGAGGGCCGGGAAAGACGGCTTGAATTGAAGAGGAAAGGAGGCCCAGAAGTCTGGCTAGTTCCCTTAAGGTTATGAGATCTGATTTTAGTATGTGACGGATTTCCTTCCTGATTTTGGTAATCTTCTTTCGGGGAAGTAAGAGCATTGATTTTAATGTGTCGACCGTGAAGCCTAGGAATTCTAGGGATCTTGAGGGAATCAGGATGGATTTTTCTCGGTTTATATAAAACCTGAACTCTCTATCAGATTCATAGTTGTATTCAGATCCTTCAGGATTTGAGAATGGTCTTGGGACATGATAAGAATGTCGTCTAGATATATTATGAGACAGACGCCCCTTTCTCGAAGGGTCATAGTAATCGCCTTCATTACTTTGGTGAAACACCAAGGGGCTGAGGATAGGCCGAAGGGTAGGGCCTGGAATTGAAAAAGTTGATTGTTTCATACGAATTGAAGGAAGGATTGGGATTCTTTGGCCATATGAATGGTGAAGTATGCGTCTTTTAGATCTACTTTCACTAGCCAACCCTTTTTTAAGAGCATGTCCTTGAGGAGGTGTACGCCTTCCATCTTGAAATGATTGTAAGTGAGATATTGGTTTAATTCTCTTAGATTTATTACGGGTCTCCACCCTTTGTCCTTTTTTTGCAAAAGGAAAATATTGCTCAAAAATGTATTTTGTTCCCAAGGGACTTGTATGATCGCGCCTTTGGTTAGCATAGAATTTACCTCCTCTGTGACTATGGAGTGTTGTTCTTGAGGTAAGTTTAAAACCTGTGGGGTTGAGAACTGAATAGGAAATTGGGAGAAGTCTATTTTGAAACCTTGAACGGTTTCGAGGACCCAAGGATCGCGAGTGATTTGTTTCCAAACATGAAGGAAGTGTTTTAGTCGACCTCCTACTCTCTAGAAGAGGAAGGAGGAGGAGGAGGAAGTGTACTTACTTGAGTTGTTAGAAGGGTTGGCTCCTCTGTTCTTAAAGCCTCTGAAGCGTGAAGGTCGGCCTCGTTGAGGGAAGAATGAGTTGCTAGATTGGAATTGTCGGTTGAAGCCTCTCTGTCTGAAGAAGGGTCTTTGAAAGTAACGGCCGGAAGAGCGACCCCTTCTCCCGGCCCTAGCAAAAACACTAGGATTAAAGACTCTTCGGATGTTTGATTGTGCTATTTCCAGGGCAGTAAAGGTGGAAACATATTTTCCGAGGCTTTTAATCAAATCTTCACCAAAGAGGAGGCCGTTGGGATTAGAAGAGGATTCTTTATCTGCCATGTCGCATAATTTGGGGTCGATTTTAGATAGAACTACCTTCCTTCTCTCGGTGTTTAGAGCTGCGTTGGCATTACCGAGGAGGATCAGAGTTCTTTGGCTCCATCCTCGAAGGAGTTCGATATTAGGTTGAGAGGCATTGGTGTAACATTCCTCAATTAGGTCGATTAGGCGACATAATGGTCCCAGCATATCAAGCATGCGGGCTTGGCATGTTTTAAGAGAACGTTCCATGCCTTTTCGCGGATCCCTGCCCAGTTTAAACAAAAATTTTATGAGTTCTGGGTCAAGGTTTGGAGTTAGGCAAAGCTTATCTTCAATCATGGGGCGAGGGCATTCTGCTCTCAGAATGTTTCTAGTCTCAATTTCTAGGGGGTTCTTAATCCACCTTTTCATAAACTCAGAGACATGTTTTTGAGGCCACCATTGATTGCTCCTAGGGTGTTGTAAGTTTTAAGGGGAAAACATTTCTCCACCGAGAGGGTCAAAAATAGTATCCTTAGAGGGATTTTCGCCATCAGAGAAGTCAAAGTTGAAGTCATCATCAACTTGATCAAGGTCCAAAATGTATTCGTCTAAAGATTCCTTAGAATCTAGGTCATCAGGTAAGAGGGTATTGGAAGCACATAAAGGATGTGAGCCGCTTGGGGCGTCCGAAAAAGGTATGTCATTGTTGACAATTAAATTATTTGGGGCGCGTAGGCCTCCTGATTTAATTGGGGCGCGTAGGCCTCCCGTATTATTTGAGGTGCTTAGTCCTCCTTCAATAGTTGAGGCGCGTAGACCTCCCAATAAATTTGAGGTGCTTGGACCTTCCATAGTGGTTATTTTTTCTATGTAGTTAAATTTTTTAGTTCTCTTACCTTCGGGTTTGTCTAGGGAATGGTGAGAGGGGTAGATCGTAGGATCAGAGTGCGATCTCTTCCCAGCAACTATTTTGTTAATAGTTTCTCTCATGCAGGAGTGTAGTTCCTTATGAATAATTTTTTTAATATTTTCCTCATTTGAGAGGGAGGGGGTTATTTGGATTTGCGAATCATCAGAGTCCGCATCAGACATTTTAAACTTTTCTTTTTTTCTTTAATATTAAGATATAAATTTGGTATTAAAATGAGTTATGATATATTATAAAATAATGTAGCTAATTTGGTAAGAGATTCTGACAAAAAAGGTGCAAAAATGTCGAGCAAGGGCGAGGAGTAGGTCAATCCACGAAGTACAACAGCAGTTGACTGTTGTTGCTAAGGAGCAGGGAGAGACGAGCTTGAATGAGCGTTGGAAGTGTGGTTCTTAGGGGACTCTCCTCTAATGAGAGCCCTGAACCTTAAGTTCCTGGTTCTTCCCCCCTTTTTTATTATTTTTTTATTTTTATTTTATTAATCTGTGGAAAGCATATGGTGATGGACAGCGGCGCGGCCAGCATCGGCCGCACCGAGGGATGAAAAAAGGCTTAGGGTAAAAATAATCTGCCTAAATGCGTGTGACACGTGTGGGCGTCGGCGAGAGGAGCGCCGATCGACGAGGAGGGCGAAGTGCCGATCCGGAAAAGACGGAGCGCACCGGAGAGCGAGGCGTGATGGTCGTCAGTCGGGGCAGAGGCACGGCGTTGTGCATTAGACACAAAGGGCGCTGAGGTGTTCCCAGGTATGAAGGGGGCAAAGCGACCCGTAAATCGATCGGGTTGGGGGGGCACTCAGGACCAGGAACACTGATCCAAGTTTGGGAGGCATTGTTGTTTGGCGAGATGAGACAAGGGTAATAAGTTGAGAAGTGAACCCAAAAGGGAGAAATAACGTGTCAAACGGCAGTACAAGGTCATGAATATCATTAGGCAAGGTGACAAATATACAACATTGAAGAGTGTGATAGCCACAAGGGTCAAATTGTAAAACAAAGACAAGAGCAAAGAAAAGTATAACTTATCTGTCTTGAAGCCGCATTTAAAGGAGGCTGATCTCTGTGCTGCCGTTGCCTGGATACACTTGTTTGTTCTAGAAGTTTTACTTATGATGTAACTTTAAAGTGGCTGTACTTGAAGTTGCATTAAAAAGATAATGCATAATGGCAGCCTCCGGTCTTGTAATGAAATCAGAAATTATAATTTGTTCACTGTTTGTTACACCAGGAGCTGCTTTTCACTCTTAAGCTGGGAACTTTGGAATATTTGAAATACAAGAGGCAACTGTGAAAGCCATGGAGGACTGATTATCAATGATGGTACTTGCAGAAGGAAATGCTCTGTACAAAATAAAAAATAAAAATGTCCCTTTGACTTCTTGGGCAATTTATAATTCATGTGTCTAGAGGTGTTAAGCTGGCACTGGGAAGGTTTCAATTCCAGACCCGGTAGCTGGTATTTTGGAGACACATTTTGTAGTAGTATTAGACTGTAATACACATTTCAGTATGATGCACAACCTTTGAGGAAAGGCTATACTCAGGGAAAGCACGTATAAATCAGATTTTACCACTGAAAGTGCAATGCTTGTCCACAGAGTAAAGGGATTTGGGCAAAGAATAATCTAGCTCTCTGAGCGATTTGGAATAGGCCAACTGACGAGCTCAAAGACTAGGACCAGCCATCTCAAAATCAAGAAGCACACACTCTCGAGATGAAAGGAATGGAGGATCCAAGCCGGACAACAACAAAAACAAGCATTGGCATAGCCAATAGGTCTCGCCTTTGAGACCTTATAAGTGTTTAGCCATGCAACAGTTGCATAACTAAATACTTATAAGGTCCCAAAAGCGAGACCTATTGGCTATGCCAAGCGGCCATGAAAGTGATCGCGATCAAACATCAAAGTGGCCGCGAAAGTGAAAGTAATCGCGGTAAAGCGCGGCGCGCGCGCCCGCGCACATGCACTGTACCTCTAGGCTGGCCTGGTAGCACTTTTTGGAGCCCTCTCAAAAAGTCTCGACAGACCAGCGCATGTGCTGGGTCAGGCGAGACCTAAAAAGGGTGGGGAAGAGGAATGATTGAAAAGAGGGAGGAAGGAAAGAAGAGAGGGAAAGTGATGACAGAAAGGCACAGAAGGGGCTTATGAGAAAGGAAGTGAATAAAGAGATGGACACGGGGGAAGGAGAGAAGAGATGAAGGAAAAGGAGGGGAAGGGGAACGAAGAAGTGAAGAGAAGAAGGAAAATTAATAGAAGTGAGGGAGAATAGGGTGAGAGAAAATAAGCAATTAATGGAAGTGGGTGGAAGAAGGAATGAAGGAAATAAGGGAAAGGAGGGAGAGTGGGAGTGAAGAAGAGAGTATTGTACAAGGAAAGAATAAGTGAAAAAGCAAGAAAGAGAAGGGCGAAGGCAGGAATAAGGTAAGACAGATAGAAGGGCGAAGAAAAGTAGGGAGCAAGAGAGTGAAAAGATAAGGAGCAAGAGAGTGAGAGATGAAGGGAAGAAGAAAGAAAATAAAAGAGGTGGAGGTAGGAATGAATTGAGACAAGAATGAAGGGGTGGGGTTCATTGAAGCACAGAGGGTGTTTGGAGAAAGAGGAAAGAAGAGATTACAGATTGTGTTATGAGGGACGGAATAGAGGAAGAGAATGATGGGAATGGAGAGAAGAGAAGGGAGAGAAATGGAGTAAGGGACAGAGGATGACACAAGTAGAAAGGCATAAAGGAAGAGGAAAGAAAAGAACCAGAGGGATAGAGAAAGGCTGAAGGAAGGAATTAAGGGAGAGCATAAGAAGAGGACGGGAGGGAGGGAGGACGAGGGAAGGGAGGGATGGGTGAAGGAAATGGAAGAAAGCAAGGAAGTAAGATGTAGGGAAAGAAAGAGAGAACGAAATAAAGAACGAAAGAACGAAAGAAAGAAAGAAAGAACGAACGAACGAACGAAAAGACCAATGAGGGGTCCAGGGAGTTGGAGGTAGGCAGGTGATTTGAGGAGAGGAATTGGGTGAGGTAGAGTAATGAAGAGATGGGCAGATAGAGGCAAGGAAGCAAATGTGATTGATGAGGTGATTCTGTGGAGGCCCTGAGATTCAGTCTGTGAATGAATCTGCTCCTTCGACCTGAGAATCCTCTTCATGCTGAGAGTCGGATGCACGCAGAGATGCCAGTAACTCATCCAGTGACTGTCCTGCTAACAGCACTGCACCGCCATCTTCTGTTGCTGGACTGTGTGTTTATACATGTCACACCATTTCTAAACAGCACAGACAAATTGACAAAACCACAAGAACACCACCACAAATTACATGCAACAGACCCCAGCATGCCGTGAACCAGAGAATCTGCATGCGTCACTGCAACCACACCAGCGTGCCACTCTGTGTACGGTGCATGCAATTCAGCCCTGTGTTTGCACTGCACCAGGGCCTTGTTTGTGAAGGACGCCACTGCACCTCACCTGTCACAAGTCACTGCAAGCAACCCCAAAGAACAGTTCAAGAGATAATATCACACCTCGTACTAAAGCTAATGCACTGTCTCACAGCAGGCAGCGGAGCACAGCCACTGTCCAAGGGCGGCAGCACCCGTCCACGTCACAGCACTGAGCAGTGCCTGCAGTAACACTCCTCACAACCGGACTGAAGCAGTAAAACCATGCTGCATAACGTATGTGCCGCAAAACCTACTCACGCTTATGCGGCATAATCACCGCATCCACACAACATACAACATATCACTCCATCCATACAACAAACACTACAACACAACCTCCCCGTGCACACAATACAGCACAACCTCCCTGTGGCGTACAGTAAAGAGCTGCAGCTCAGCAGCACGCAGCAAGGCACCGTGATTATTGTTTAAGGAGGGTTTGTGAAGCGCGACATTGACTTTCGTAGAGTTTCTTGGCGCTGTAGGAAATACTGCTTTGAAAGTTCGTTAACAAGATTGTCTGCTGAGGATGTGGAAAGATTTTTATTTTTTTCCCTGAGTTTGATGTGATCTAATATCACGCCCTCATCTCCACATCTTTTTGGACCTTGTTTTAGGAACTTCAAACAGGAGACAAGTTGCAGGACATACACAACAGTGCTGTCTGTACCACATACAGTAAATCACCTACGCCACACAAAATATAGTACATCACTGTAGCTATACGACATAGAGCCCGCCACTGCACTTTTACCACATGCATCGCAGCACTGCATCTGTATGAGGTTCTGTACACCACAACACCTATAAGGCATTGTGCAGCACTGCATCTCAACTGCATACAGCACTTTTTTTCGTGACCTACGGGCCAGTTTTGGCTCAACAACAAACAGCACAGCACTGCGGGTGTACCACGCACACTGCATCTATAGACCTTGCATTTATACGACCTACATCAACATGTAGAAGCAATCTAGAATTGTTCTTCCTCCACATCATACGTCGTAACACTGCATGTATTCTACACCACATGCAGTACAGCCCTGCCAGTATATGGTACGCAGTACGGCATGGCACTGCACCTGTACAGTGCAGTACTATATGAATACGCCATATAATGCAGCACAGCAACTATATGATAAGGTGCAGCACTTGATGCATACGGTGCAGAGCACTTCACTACATCGATATAACTTCCAGCACCGGACGGACAGCACCCCATACTACGGGTGAGCGGACTCAGCACAGGGTATACAGGCAGTACACAACACTGCAAGCGCACACATTCTATGGGTGAGCAGGCGCAGCACCGGGTATACAGGCACTACACAGTACTGCAAGCCCATGCATACTATGGGTAAGCTGGTGCAGCAAACGGTATACAGGCACCACACAGTACTGCAAGCGCACGCATACTATGGGTGAGCAGGCCAAGCACAGGGTATACAGGCACTACACAGTACTGCAAGCATATGCATGCTATTGGTGGGCAGGCGCAGCACAGGGTATACAGGCAGTACACAGTACTGCAGGCGCATTGGAAGCGCATGCATACTATGAGTAAGCAGGCACTGCAAAGGCTATGCAGGCACTACACAGTACTGCAAGCACACACTTAGTATGAGTAAGAGGCACAGTAAACAGTATGCGTGCAATTAGCACATGAGCAAATATCATGTAACATGAAATTACTTTCAGGCCCAAACTAGCATTTTCACTCGATCAGGGGGTAGCCCTGAATTTGGAATTAGGGACAAAATAATTTAGGGAGAGCGGAGGCATTGACCAGTTATGATCTTGGAGACGTTGGCATGAATAAGTGCAGACTGATTTTATCAGGTTGGCTTTTACCTGATAGCTCTATTTGTATAAAGAGATATTCACACTGTAACATCAGCAAGACAAGGAACAAAGTTGAAACAAGCATTGGCATAGCCAATAAGTCTCGCCTTTGGGACCTTATAAGTGTTTAGCCATGCAACAGTTGCATAACTAAATACTTATAAGGTCCCAAAAGCGACACCTATTGGCTATGCCAAGCGGCCGTGGGGCCGCGAAAGTGATCGCGATCAAACATCAAAGCGGCCGCGAAAGTGAAAGTAATACCGGTCAAGCGCGGCACCCGCGCACGCGCACATGCACTGTAGCTCTAGGCTGGCCTGGTAGCACTTTTTGGAGCCCTCTCAAAAAGTCTCGCCAGACCAGCGCATGTGCTGGGTCAGGCGAGACCTAAAAAGCGGCCGTACGGCCGCGAATGAGATCGCGATCAAACATCAAAGCGGCCGTTGGGCCGCGAAAGTGAAAGTAATCGCGGCAAGGGCGGCGCGCGCGCCCGCGCACATGCACTGTGGCTCTAGGCTGGTCTGGTAGCACTTTTTGGAGCCCTCTCAATAAGTCTCGCCAGACCAGTGCATGCGCTGGGTCAGGCGAGATCTAAAAAGGGTATACCTTGAACTTCAACAGAAAGATGCAGAACGCTTGACAACCTACAAATTTGTTGATTAGTTTATGGATTAAAAAAAAGGAAAGGCAGACCGGCATAAACAAATGTTTGCCTTACTTGTTCTTCTTCATTCTTCATCTAGAGATCATACTCCTAATGATGTGCAAGGCGATGTTGCACAGTTGGAAATTCTGATTTAGACTATAAAATAATCTACTAAAGCAACCTGCCTAGATATTTAAGACCCAAGTCTTCAAGAGTTTACTTTTGGATGCTTTTCCTCTTGGGTAGCGAACGGTTTCGCTTCCATAATATATGTTAATAGCTTCAGGGGCTCTATTGATCAGACAAGGACATTTACAGTTGAGACATTAAAATTTCAAGTGCCCACCATTTTAATAAAAAGGGCTTTGTAATATATGTGTTATTGAAACGAGTAAGCAATGAACTTAGCCAGAAAGGGATATGAATGATGGGGGTCGACTCAATATTATGTGCAAGTGTGTGAGACAGCAGGGCTTTCTAAAGGCTGGTTTCATTAATGATGGCACATGAGATGGAAAGTTCATGTTGTACTTGAAGTTATTATTTGAAGCAGCGGTACAGAACATTTGCAAAGGTCAGGTGAAAAAGAATGGCTAGAGACAGCATAACTTTAAGTTCAATTGTATTAAAATGACACATTTTCAGTCAATACAAGGCCACTGAACAAAATCTTACAATGCTACTTTACAAATCAGTCCAATGCAATGCCGGGTTTGTGGGGACAGAGTAAACCCAAACATTATTCCCTTCAGCACAGATTCATAGACCTCTAACCCCCGATTAGAGAGCTTTACCAAATGAACACACTTTCAAAAGCCCCGGTAAAAGAGGCAGCATCCAGCAGAGTTGGCACTGTTTACTCAGAAGAATGTGCTGTGCAAATAGAAATCTTGCGTTTCCTAAGACCACATCATAACATGCTGTATCGAGTGCTACAAGAATGAACATGAGCTTCACAAGAAAACATGTTGTATTTAAAGAAATTAACACTGCAATATTAAGATTAGACTGAAAATGGGACGAAGGTTTCCAGAGTTTAACAAACAAGAACACAAGGTTTTGACACAACACGGATGTGCATCATTCTTGACAAATAAGGACAAACTATGGCACAAGGTGGCTTGGTAGCTCCATGTTTGCTGCCGAATGATCTAAAACGGAACAATCTTTGTAGCAAAGTCACCTCTAGGTCAGACGTCTGGGAACTGGACTCTTCTGGATTGCGCTCATCACAACTTTGTTTTGAGAGACGCTCAGTTAAAGGCAAATACCTTTTCAGAACTAAGACCTGATCATAATGAAACCCCTCTTCAAAACAACATTCACATTTTTAGTGGAGAACAGAAGTGTTTACCAAATGTTCCTGTCGTACAACCTTCATGTGTCTCGGCTCGATGGCAGATGGCAAGAAACACCATAAATAAGATCACAAACGGACTTCAACAGCAAGTATCCACTGGTTAAGGCCAATCTGGCAGTGACAACCACTGTAAAAACATTATTTGCACTGGTCGGCCCATGCCAAAATAAACTTCTGTACAGGTTTGGAAGTGAAAATGTCGGTTAAAGTCAGATGTAATATTGACCTGTACCAATACAACATTGCTGAGCAGGCATCTGTTACTTGGCAGTGGTGCAATACAAAGCAATGGAAAGCATGTGTACATTGACAGAAAGCTTGATCCTGTACCTTCAATTCATAGTTCTGAAACAAAACCAGACCCAGGTGGTAATATGTAGAATTTAACATGTGGGACAAAGCAACTGCATATTTTCTATTCCGGTGTGACATAATTGAAATAAAACCCTTGGTTTGGAAATTCAAAATAAATCATGATAGGTACGGAATTAGAGTATAAAGCACAAATCCTTTGCAATTTTTTGGTGATATGATTGTGGGGAAGAACTGGAAGGAGGGGGGGTGGGGTAGACATTAAGGAAGAGGGGAGACAATGGCCCAAAATGAGCAGAGGTATCATGCATGATCCCAGGCGTTCTTTCTGGGTAGCCAAACGCAATCCCTTGATTGTGTATTGTTTGTGTCTACTGACTCCAGCTAGTGTTTGTATTGGGAGACTGGCCAGCATAGAGGTCTGAAGCAGCCCTCTTCCTACAAACCGAGGAACCGGAGGGGTTAGTGGTTATGGCCAGTGAGAGGCTTAAATGGCTTGGCACAAACTTGACCTAGACAAGAGTACCGATTAGCTGGTCCCTGCCAGAAATATGGTACAGCAACATACAGGCCTGGTGGTAGGAGTTCTGGTTTGTGGCTGCCTTGATAAACACTGGCTTTAAATCCTGCAGACACTGAAGACTGCAGATCATGTTCATGCGCATTTCAGTTTTGGTTATGAAATAAAACAAAAGTGATCTGCGGTTAGCCTCACTATGTTTGTTAAAACAGAGCAGATTTGAGGGGATATTGGTACAATGGATCAATTTACTCAGTATGAATACTTAATGAAACAGACAGTATGTGAAATGTTTCCAGGTTCCCTGCAATGTATTGGTACTGGGCGCAAGACAAAATTCATGATGTAGTACAGGCAGGGCGAGGCTTGATGTGCGAATTGTTACTGGTATCAGGCCAAGACAGTACCTCTAGTCTTTTGTTGTGGAGGAAGTCCCACGTTACTTAGGAGGTCTATGATTGTAAGCCTAGTGGAAGGACGTAGCAAACCAACAGGAAGCGATTAACTTGGGCTTTGGAGCTTGTTTGCTTATTTAGGTCAGAAGTTCTGTTTGCCTGGAAAATTAGCGTGCATCTCTTGCATTTGCTAATTATGCCCAAAAGAGCCTTATTTATTAGTAAACCACTATCGGGCTGGGATGAACAGGGCCTGTCCCCGGGCAATCCATCGCTAATCAACCACTAGTAAATGGTATTAGAATAGCCACAGAAGAAGGAGCACGTGTGGCCCAAGGAACAGCAAAGAATGTTTGCACCAGCCCCGATAAGGATTACAAACACTATAATGTTAAGGGGGATAAAACTGGAAAGACACAAGCGAGTAGTAAGTAAATAAACAGGGTAGAGTTACAGACACTGAAAAGGGAGGATACCTAGGGTTATGTTAGGTGTATGTAAAGATGGCATTGATGACAACACAACCACGGACTTAAAATTGGGGGGGAAAGTTTAAAATAGATAAGGAGACATAAGCTAGGGGAAAAAAAGAAAAAAAAGTAGGAGTTAGTTAGGGTAGCACCTCTTGCACTTTGGCGTTTATTCGTCCTCTGTTTAGAGTAATGGAACTTTGTCTCCAGAGTGAAATGGTTATAGTTGAAGCTGGTATACAAACACAACCTAAGCCAAAATTCCCACCATCTACACCCGTAATGAGCCTTTGTCTCAGTGCCTTTCATTCCCATTAATAAAATATCTTTGTGGGATTGGTGGGTGGTTTGCAAAGATGGACTGAAAGCAAGGACTCGAAACGCAAGGATCATCACAGTGAGTAACCTGCACTTACTCATACATGCATGCGCCCTTCCTCAAACTCACGAAAAGTTAAAGGCAACATAAAGTCAAATAGAGAAGGTGGTAAAAGAGCTACCATGTATAATATTTATTACAGTTTACCCAAGTCAGGCATACAAGCTTGTGCCAACATCTGTGCATATTTATAATGCACATTATGCTATTTTATGGACAGCAGAATGTGAAAAGTGCCATTGCAATATCTCAGAAGCTGTCTTGGTACTAACTAAGCAGATACAAATGCATTGCCTGGAAAAGAAGAGAATATACAAATTCGCACCTCAAAGGCAAGAAGCAAATCTTGAAAGTTTGCTTGCCAGGGGATGAGCCATCCTAGGCATCAAGGTCTACATTGAGCTCAGAAAGGTTTTGTGATTCAAATAAAACCTCGAAGTGCTCCTGATATCCTGACTGTTGAGAATACTCTCTTCATAGTAAAGAATTTGGAATTCATTAACTTCATTCACATTACAGGTTGTAATGGTCATAAAACTCGAATAAAAACTTTCAGCAACGAAGAACCGAAAAAAACGGAAAGGCCCATTTCACAGATTGTGGTGTGGTCAAAAAAACCTTTAGGCCAAAAATAATGACATCAAACGTTGGGTGGGGCCTTTGAACTTCCCTCAAATATGCCATGTAATGAAAATTTGTTATATGACTTCACTGTGGAAGTGTCAATAATGAGGCAAGATTCCAGTGTTTTATTGGGGAGCGTTGAGGCCTCTGATGGCACTCCATAGAGGTATTAATGCATCACTTTAGCATAGGTCTCTTTGGAGCGTAGCCCCACATCTTCCATCAACAGGAGATATGCAATGCAGAAAGCACTGCTATGGAGAGTAACCAGCAGCAAGCAGTTGTGATGAGTGGAGTTTGGCAAAGAGCGACCAATACATTTTTTGTTTGACTATGGGATCAGTCAGAGCGATTTTGAGGGGTGCAAAAATGATTGACAGTCTCTTGTCAGTCAGGATGAGTTACCTTAGGGATTATTAACCTAGTTGCATAAGAACTCCTTTGGGGCCTGGATACACAGTTTCCTGGTATCGCCAGAAAGTTAACAGAGTGTATATTAGAGAAATTGGAAGCTTATAAATACTCTGGTCATTAAACAGGCATGACGCTGTAACCGAATAACAGCAACCAGAGTGATCGATAGAATAGAAGCGGATGGCTAGAAAGGGGATCCTTTTCATTTCGCAACTGTAAGTGGGTAAGTGTACAGGGCTTTATATCCTGCAGGGCGTTATTGACTGGTAGCACCTCTTCAAAATTCCTATTTAGAAAACAGGGACTCAAAAGTTGGACAAATATTTTCTGTCTAAGTGAAGCTGAAACTAAAGTGAAAGGTAAAACTAGTCATCTGATAAGAGTCTCGCAGACTGAGGGAGAGAGTTACAGTAATAATCGCGCAAGAGTTCATTCTGGTCTAGAAGAACCGTGTCTTATTCAGTAAATGCACCCTCTATGCAAACTGTGGCAGCTCATTATGCATTTTTCCCTCTCCGAGATTAGAGTGTCTTTTCAAGAACTTACTCCTGCATCAAGCAGTATCCAAAATATCCCAAACAAATGAAAATCCAAAATTGGATAATAAACCATTCACTGGCCAGCAAAAAGGGAGATATGACGAATTAATGGAACAGATACAGGTTCTGCGCCCCTTCCCATTAAACATAACGGCTACCATGACCTTTGTAAAACGAGTGGGTGCAAAGTTCTGGCTCCACAAGATGACCTCTTAATAATGGAATCTATCAGCTAGGAAGGGTCCCAATTAAGCATGTGAAAGTAAGCATCGAGGTCTGTTGCACTGAGCCAGGCGCTCACCTAGAGATGGCAAGATCTGGGCCTAAAGGGTCCTCTTGAAAGACTCTTTTGGAAGGAAGAGGTACAAAAAAAAGAGGATCAGAGGTTCATAGAAACACCTTCAGGGCATGGGAGGATGCTGGGCTCACTATACTCTCGTGTCAAGAGTGTAGGGGGTTATTTTCAAACCTTTTGAGAGAGTTATAAGGGACTCAGGCCTGCAACAATTGGAGTGCTACCACTACTGTCAAGTGCAGTACTGGGTCGTGCACTCAGCGACCAATACTGGAGCATCCCACAACCTCTCTGCTTTTGAACGATGGATGAAAAATAGGGCACATGAGAGGCAGCAATAGTAATACTTACTGCACTCCAACAGGCAAAGCTCTGGGACAGAAAAGATGTGAGCGGGAGCTAGAAGAGAGCTCTCTGACAGGGAATGGGAACAGGTACAAGAGAAAACACGCCAGATGTAGCTTGTAGGACATCAATACACAGGATTCATATATACTAGTACTAAATCCCAGAAAGGATTCGCAAATGGATCCAGACTTAAACAGCAACTTGCTAGAGGGGAAGTGGAGCTACGGATTCACTGGTACATTTACTGTGGTAGTGTACGAAGCTGAATATATATTGGAGGGATGTCTTCTGAGACGATGTTCAAGGTTCAAATCCCACGCGATCCAGCAAAAATGGTACTGGCCCTGCCTTTCAAGAGGGAAGTATTTGCCGAAAACGACGGGTAGGCTAAAAGACAACCTTGACCCTCCTCACTCTACAGGTAATTTTGGTTGGGCAAGCAATCATTGTAGTAGTTTAACATGGGGCCTGGAGAGGCCAGCTAAATATTTCACCCTCACTATGACATGAAGGCAAAAGTTTGATTTTTTCCTTATTTGAAAGTTGCGAACACGTTTTCCTGTACTTCTGTTGTAACGCACAAGGAGCCCAGACTCACCTGGCTGTAGTGATGACCTCAATAGAATACCTCGGGCAGTGGCAAATGACATGGCCTATACTAACCTGAAAACCACAAAGGACAAGTTTTTCTTTAGCAACTTCCTTATTGAACTTGAAAAAGTCCCTCAAAGCTATTCCAAGTTGTTTGACAAGGTTTAATGCTCCAAGATATCTGGAGATCACTTCCCCTATAGCTTCTTCTTTCCTCACAGTCATCTCCATGACTATCAAAACTAAGGAGTGATCAGGAAAGCCACCAAGCAACAACATTTTCCTCTGGGCAATAAAATACAACAGGACAAAGAAGCGTTCAATGCATAGAGCCATGTGTGGCGCTAAGTATTCTACCACTTTCCTATAATAAGACCTCTATGTACCCTGCAAACTCGTTGCAGCAACAAACCTTTTCAATTGTGTCTCACCTCATTTTTGGCTTTTCAATCCCAAGGATCTATCCTGTTAAATGCTTATCACCAGGCTTAAATGCCTCTCCCTCTTTAGTAGCCACACTTGCTTCAACAACCTGTTTCCCTTTTTGACTCCATGAGCTCTACCAACACTGCTAGGAGTAAATGGCACACATGTTCAATACTGATATATTCTCCAATCATGCACAAGCCAGCACCATGCCATTACATCCCATTGGATCCACCCAGGCTTGTTTTATGAGAAATGGTATACTTATTTTCCAAAGTACTGAGTCCAAAGGCCCCTTTTGCTACACCCTGAACAGAAGAGACATTCACTTCCTATGAAGTGCATTTATTGTAGAAGCATCACATCCAGCCTATGCAAAATTCCAGTTTCCAGTTAAACTTAGTCCATCACCAGCCTGATGTTCCATGATAATAACCTCCCTGCATTTTCACCCAGCCTCACAAGCCTAGTAAACTAAATATATGCACCCATTGTCCTGTCGGCTAATTGCATTCCCTTAACAGCTACCCATTCTATAATCTATGCCTGCCAAACTCTCTCAACCACTTACTTTTGCCTTGGAAGCCTGCATCCCCTTAAAATCAGTCAAGCACCCATTTCTAGTTCCCTTAAGTTTTTCTGGAGCTTACTCCCTTGTTGACCACATAAGGAATCTTATGCCCAGCTCAACAGCTTGCTCTCCATTACATCCTCTTAAAAAATGTCAAACACTTTGTTTCAGATGACATCCAGGTGCCCTTGTCACTGCTTCAACTGATTGTATCCACTTACCAGTCTGTAACAACATCTGCTAGTCCAACTACTTGGTCTTCACTGACTCAAAGACATGGTTTATCTACTGCTCCTTTAGCGCATAAACTGGGAACAGGAATTTTGTTGTTTCGGAGGCTGAGATTTTCTTGCTTTCCACAGATTCACACTTCTGTCCTGGGAATTCAGGTGACCAATGCACATGAGAATGCCCTCTGAGAGGTTTCCTTACAATTGCCCAGGTAGAATTCTCTACAACAAAGCATACTTGCACTTTTTGCAGTGCGAACCAGATTTTAAACAATTCCTCAAAGAAATAGTCTGCATTTTATCTATTTCCTCTCCTGTCCTCCAGGTCTCAGACCACCCATGACAATGTTCCATAGCTAACAGACGTCTGACTGTTCAATCAGATTCCCTAATGTTTTTAACTTAAGAGTGAATACCACCATTAGCTTGAACAAGGCCGTACATGTAGCTGTAGATACGCACCAGGTTGCTTCTTTCGCCCTTGCCTGCATTTTTTGCAGGCAATGGTGCTACATCATAATCCCATAAACACCTATACTAATTTACTTTTCTATTAACACTAGATTGTGTTATTGTTGTGTGCAGACTCGGGGCCAAAATGTGAACTTGACCAATGTCCAATGCTTGATGTATATTTCTCCATTTTGCTTTGCTGCTTATCCATCTCTTGTGTTTAGGCTTTGCCTAATGCCTTCTGTAAGATAGACACCACAGAATGATGGCCATTAATGGTGAGTAGCCAAGTCTTCCTCTTCCACAATCCCACCATGGGATCTTTCAGAGTGGGATTGCGTACAAAGTCTCACTGAGATTGTCAGGGTGTCAACCACTATGGCTCAAGTATCTTGGAAATGTGACTTACTTCTTACAGGAAAACCATCTCAGATTTATGAGGTGGGGTGATAGCAACCCCACCCTCCTATTCCTATCTGGCCAGGTGGCATGATGCCAGACAGCAGAATCATTCTCCTTGAACTGCATATTGTTCACCCTCAAACCCCTCCTCAACAGCTGGCAGAATTGCTGTGCGGTGCTGCCCGTCTGGCAACTTTGCTATTTTCCAATATATTGAGTTGTAGCACTCATAAGTCCTCTTTACTCGGTCCAATTTAAAGGTGTTCATGCCTACAGTGCTTCTTCCTTGTTTGGCATGGCTAGCAAAGGCCTCCTCTGTCCACCAGTTGTGTGCAGTTCTGCTGAACTCTGTCACTTCCCCTGGGTCCAAGTGTACTGTTGTGTAGTCTGTCCCGCTAAGCCTCCTGTCTCCTCTACAAAACCAAGGAAGAGCAGGCAACAGTACCAACCCAGCAAGGGGGTATGTGAAAGACTAAAGGATGCTTCTTACCTGGGCTGTTTCCTGGGTGGCAACCCTTTGCAGTCAACCTTCACGAGGCTCTCTTCCGCAGATCTATCTGCCATGATTTTTCAGCATGGCTCTGGATCCACCATTTTATGCCACCTCTACACTACCAGAGCTCCCTGCGTGAGGAGGTAGCTAATGCAGAATCTTCTCCTGCTACAGATACTCACTGTAGGCCATTGGCTAAATACCATAAGACTTTATGAACAGTTTGGCACCTAATGCCCATAGTTGACACGAGGTCCATGTCGTTATATTAAGTCCACAAAATATCTTTCCTTGTTTTCTCCCACTTAAGAATATGCAACTCCACAGAGATCCTCCAGCACCTTCGGTCTGACTGGTAGAAAAGTTAGGGGCTTGCAAGTATATCTGAACTTCTCTATATCCACTCGCTCACTTTCAGACACACCTATAAAAATTAAGCTTTGCTTTGGCATCACTGTATACAGTGAACATGACTTTACTCCCATTCTCACCTTTTCATTGTTTAGCAGATTTTTTAGTTAATAAATCTACTATTTTTTTAAAGTAATTTTTCAGCCCTGTGTTTTAAGCACTTTATCTTAACTAGATCGCAAGCGAGCCTCCCCATCACTATAATGTCAGAGCTAAAAGCTCTTGGGCTCAGCCTGTGCTACTGTTAAGGCGTAGAAACAGGCACAAGCAGGCTTTCCGATTTGCCTCCACCTGTTAATCTTTAGTTATGAGCATTGCGTAAACTCAACAAAGCATGTTAAAAATTTTGCAACTCCCTTACTCGGTTTCCTACACAGGTGAGAACCTGCTTGTACATTGTTGTTAGTAAAGACTGATGCCGGACACAGCAAGCAGACGTATGTCTAAGTAGGAGCCTACACATCAATGCGAGGTTTACAACTGCAACTCTGGTAAGGAAGGAGGCAAACTGAAGCCAGAATACTCGTACATCTGCTGGTTCCAAGCCAAATCCTCAGAGGAGTTCGCTTCCTTAAGCAATAGACTCCTGTCACCCTGGAGGAAGCCACTATTAGCCAGTGGAAATGTTAGCCTGTCCTACTTTATTTGGGTGACCATATAAGTATCCCATGCCAGGGAACTCTGAGCTTGAGTTAGCATTTGTCCGACTGCTCTGGAGACAATGCTGCCATTTCTAAAGGCGTATGCCGCTTTCTTTGTTTGAGATGAAAGTTTTTGTAATCAGGACTGAGTAAAATAAGGTTAGACTATAAGGGAAACTGACGAATTCCAATTACTAGGCCTCCCTGGCACCTTACAGCATGTGCAGGCTGATCGGAGTGGTGAAGAAACCTCAGAGGGTTCCCAGTGTTTGGACAGTATGCTCTTGAGAGACAAGTCCAATGTCCTTCGGGGTAGGTGCACCACATGAGAACCCAGTTTTAGACTGGTTGAGCAAACTGTTGGATTTGTGGTATTGCTGGAACGATGCGGCCAACAAGGTCCGTCGATATCGGATGGTGTGTACCAAGAACAATTTTACATTTGAGGTGGCTTAAAAGAAAAAAGCCATGCTTACCTTGCACTCACTGTGCTACCTCGCGTAGTAGTAGTGCAAAAGCTGTAGCAATATGCACTCCAGTGAATTTGATTCTGCAATACCTGCACAGAAATATCAGCATTAATATAGTGCTATGAAGCACTGAGGATTTTGAAGCTAAACTTCCCTTGAAAACGGTGATCAGTGCCGTCAGAGTTCACAGAACAGTGCAAGCAAGCGGGTGAACATGAATTCCTATATTTGAACACAACCACACCAAGTCACACAAGAAACCTCTTCAAACTAGAGAAAAACATTCTCGGGTACAAACATTACTTGCCTTTATGCTAAAAAAAGAACTAAGGTACTGAGGCTCATGCGTGTGTGGAATGGAGAGGGCAGAGTTTGCGCCCAGGCTTCAATCTTAACTACCATTTTCTAGAGCAAAATATACTCTATTCCACTGAAATCTGTGGTACCATACATGAATTTAGTCTTAAGGAAAGTGGACCAGACGTAGGTATATTGGACAGGTCATTGGCAACAAGACATTTTTATACTCCAATTAAGTGCTTTATTTGAAGGAAATGGACACTTAAAATAAGCACTCAATATCCTTCATTATCACCCAGGAGAGAAAATAATACGCTACGTGAAGATTGTTCCCTGTGGAGCTAGAGCCATATTTATTATTATGCAACTACCCAATGATTGAAAGATTGGTCTCTAATTGTGTGGGGGTGCAGACTGGCCAGTAGCATGAAGTGCAGATTTACCTTCACAAGTAAGTGTGAGGCCTCACGTTATTATTAAATGTGCTGTAGATTAAAGTGCATGATGGAAAAGACAACCAAAAAAGATCAGGTCATTTGTTATTGTAAAAGTTGCAAGATATGCATACATTTTTTTTCTTTTTTGTTGAGAGCGTAAAAGTTTTTAAAACATGATATATTTAAATGCTTTCCTAAAACAAAATATATTTAAATATGTATGCCCCGATTTCCAAAAGAAGCATCGCATGTTGCAAAAATGTGGATGTAGTTAATGAGTAGTAAACATACATTAGTAGGACTTTGTTAGCCCTACTCCGTAAAGACAAATAGGCAGTCCAAAGCTAACGGAAAGTAAAGGATATTTCAGGCGCACACAGGCATTTTGCAACTTGAGTGTCACTGCAGCCTGTGTCTCACAAAAATACAATAGTTTTACTTCGTATTAATAAAGCATTTGAAAAGATATTTGTTTTTGACAAATAGTACAATCATTGTCCACATAGAACAGTAGTTTGTGAGTTGTACGAAGTGCAACAGTATATATACTATAGAGATAGTGTTATTTCTTGATGTATTGTCACACAACCACGTTTATCCTTGCAAGTCCTGGAAACACGAGGTGCAAACACGGACGGGTTTCTTGGAGGAAGGTATTAAGGCATTCCTTGCTGAACATTCGGCACAAAAAATATTTCCACACTGTCTACAATGATGCTGCAAAAAAAAAAAAAAAAAAGAGAAATCGTGTTTAAAACAGCTACATTTATAGACAAAACAGCAAGTTTAATTACTACAGCAAATGTTAAGGACAAACCCATTTAATTACATGATATCAGGCTGTTCGCACATGATGTTGGTTAGTAGGATAAAGTCCCGGTTTATTAAGCTCGCCACAGTCTAGTTGAACGTTTGACATTAGGTCAGTAACACTCTTGCTCAAGGGTCTGGTACTAAGCTGGAAGGTTGTCTTAGCAAGTGCTAGAGCCTGTAACACGATTCACAAATATCCCTGCTCATGAATGAGCAATGAGCTCAACACTGAAAGTGCCAAGTCACTATAGACTATGACGTCAGTAGAGTGCCGTAATTGACGCTGGGTCAGGAGGTCAGAAATACTCTACTCACTGAAAGTCCCGACTAAGTCTTATCCCACAATGTGCTGAGAAGGTACAGTATCTGCTTAACTTATTTAATGAGTTTAAATTACGAAGAAAATAAAGCTATGCACAAAACAAATGAGTAAGGGGGAAATTCAGAAACTGAGGAGGGATAAGGTAAAAAATGGAAAGGGCCAAGACTGAGATAGGGAAGTGTACAGGAATATCATTAATCGAAATTACCATGTCAGTGGGATCATATGTAAATGTGTTTGTACTTGTATAGCGCACTGCCGCCCCCAACGGGGGTATCCTGGCGCTTTTACTCATACCGCTGTGGAACCCTTCCTGGCTTTCCATGTGAGGTGTCCACTCCTGGGCACCCCCATGGTGAGGCCAGGCATCCCAGCGCTGTTGGGGCCATTGTGGAGATTAAGCAAGCTATTGCCCAGAGTTGCAGCGTGGGACCCATGATTAGAATAGGCACTGAGGCGAGAATATCCGGTCCGCGGAAATTATGTCATGAGGAAGGGGTCTGAACACAGGCCTCCCATAAGGGCTGCAGTTGCAAGCTGAATGTCAGTCATTCATAAATGTCGCTGAATAACGAGCCAACCATAAAACGACTCACAGGTTAAAAGAACAGGTCAGGATTAAAGATGTAGGTTTGCAACAGCTAAGGTAGTGCCACTGAGCATCAATAATACAGAGAGTTTTTTGTTGACTGTTTTGCCCAATAGAAGAGGACTTGTACATTTGGACATTAAATTATATGCTTCAAAAAGAAAAAATAATACATAGGTAAAAGGTCTGCCCATTTTGAAGCGATACATTACAGTAAAGGTTGGGTTTTGTTTATCGGAATAAGTGGAATACTTATCTGTGCCCATAGGTAGATGTGTCTGCAATCCACGGGGGGGGGGGGGGGGAGAAATGGGGGCAGTGGGGTGCGGGAATGGACTCTAATCTACTGACACTGAAGAAGGGAATGAACATTAACTGAAGCAGGGTGAAAGGTATTACACTTCTACTGTTTACGCATCCTCCGTAACGATCATGAAAGTGCAGTCTGTGTCCTCAACGTTAATGTTAGTGGGAATTTATAGAGCGCACGTACACCGAGTTGGCTTCATGGCGCTTGAGAACAGATTGACATGGAAGCGGAAGCTAATCCTGAGTGAACAACCAAGTTTTCAGTAGTTTCCTAAATGGAAGGATGTCGGTGCAAGTTCGAATCTCAAGAGGGAAGGAATTCCATAGCTTGGGAGCAAGAGTGGCAAACCTGCGACCTCCGAGCCGAGCCCTCTTGAAGTTCGAAATAGTAAGAAGAGAGAGGTGGGCGGATCTTAGGTCGCGAGTGGGGGAATACCCAAGTATGAGGTTGTTGATGAATTCCGGGCTGGTACCACGCAAGGCCTTAAAAATAAGGCATCCGGTTTTGAAAATACAACGTTGTGACACCGGGAGCCAGTGTAGTTTCCTCAGCAATGGAGAGGCAGGTTGCCATTTAGGTTGGTGGTAAATAAGCCGGGCTACCTGGTTTTGGACCAGCTGAAGTCGTTTAAAACAGATAATGGGGCATTCCCAAGTAGACCGAGTTGGAGTAGTCTAGATGAGATAATACTGTCGAAATCATGGCCTGGACCAGAGCTTCACGAGTAAGAAAACGGTGAATTTTCCTGATTTTTTGCAGTTAGTAAAAGCATTTGGACACCACAGCTCCAACCTGAGTTTTTAAGGATAGCCCACTATCCAGAAGTACCCCCAGAGTCTTAGCAGAGCTAGAGGGAATGAGAGGTGGACCAAGTGCAGGAGGCCAATATTGGGGGCCCCAGTGCTTAAGGCTGTCCCCAGTAAAAACTATTTCCATTTTCCCAGGATTTAGTTTGAGATGGTTGAGATCCATCCAAGTTTGGATAAATAGCATCGTATCCTGGAATTCCATGATGGAGTTGTTGGAGCTATCCACCCTGAGAAGGAGCTGCAGATCATCAGCATAGTTGAGGACCAATACATTTCTCTTTTTGAGTGATTTAATCAGAGGGGCCATATAGATGTTAAATAGGTGCGGGGAGAGGGCCGAGCCCTGGGGCACCCCACAGGTGGTAGTGTGAGGGTTAGATGAAAATTGGCCAAGGCGCACCGCTTGATAGCGGTCCTCCAAAAAAGAGGAGATCCAGCGTGCTGCAGTTCCTAAAACTCCGGCCCCCCTAACACGGTCGACCAAGATGTTATGGTCGACCGTGTCGAAGGCCGCAGACAGATCCAACAAAACCGGAACTCGGGGACAACCTTTATCAGCGAAATCACGTAAGCTGTCCATTGCTGACAGAATCACGGGTTCAGTGGAATGCGCGGGACGAAAACCGGCCTGATGGGAGTCCAGATGTTTGTACAACTCCAAGAAATTGGAGAGGCATTTAGCTACATAGCCCTCCAAAACTTTTGCCAGGAAAGGTAGCAGGGATATAGGACGGTAATTGGCGAGAAGTGCCGGATCTGCTCCCAACTTTTTCAGGAGGGGGACCACTGTGGCTTTTTTAAAAGCTAGAGGAACTATGCCAGATATAATAGATTTGTTCAATAGGGCAAGGGCCGGGCCAGGATGGATAGCAAGGCACTCTTTAAGAATAGGGGGGGGGCAACAGTTTGAGGGTGCACCTGATTTAATTTCCACTAAAAGAGACTGTAAGGTCTCTTCACTAATAGAAGGGAAACTGCTAAGGGTACTGTTGTCACAGTGATGAACCGGAGAAACCTGCTGTGAGGGATGGGACGGTATACTGGTTTTTATTAAAGAGATCTTGTCAATGAAATAGTCGTTCAGGGAATCACCGGATATGGCATGGTGGATTTCCCAGTTTCAAACATAACCTCAAGGATGATTTAAAGGAAGACATGTCTAAAGGGTCCCAGAATATTGGAAACTACCTTGGATTCAAAACTGTTCCGCTACCTAAAGACCTGCGCTCACTCTGAAATAGGGCCATTTACTCTAAATCGCATCACAATGAGATTTCATTGGAACGGTTGCACAAAGAACTGCCATCTCTCTTCACACAGGAAGATCTGGCCTTTTCAAATACGAGACCTGGAGAAGAGGTCTCCAAGTAAGAAAACGAAACTGTGCAGCCTGTAAAAGGAGATGAGGGGCCCAACTTTATGTTTGGGCATCTCCTCTGTGTTGGGTATGATGATGTAGTTGTTCGATTGGATAGAGTTCACATAGTAGGTCTGAAAATTGTAGAGACAACCTTGTTAAATTACATAAATCTTCAGAAAATTATATCATCTTAGCAGCTCAGAATACTGACTAGGTCTTGTTCCAGGGACATACCTGTGCTTTGATTTAAGTCATTGCATCAATATCGCTCTTGGGGCATCCTGTTGCATTATTTTCCTTTGGAAATGTTCGACATACACCTCTAGGAAGGAGGCGGCCAAGGCCTTGAAGATTCTTTCTAAAGTGCTCACACATGGAAAAGACAACTCTGGAGTAGACTCCCAACTTTCAAACGACTCTGAAGAGGAGAGGAGCTTGGCAAAGACCTTGATCATGTCGTAGCTGCAGATCTACACTTGAGAATGACAGGAAGGGCCCTTAAGGAACTAAGCAGATAATATTTGCCCGAAGAACTCTAATGTAGGGTTCTAGGGATCTTACGCTGAGCTTATTGATTTTGGAGTGCCTCTTGCTTAGAGAATATGTTGTACTATAGTGCTTATTCATGGGATGGCAATAACAGGATCCCTAGAATGCCTGTGCTAATTCCCATTGCGGGTGCCCTCATTTGGATTACCTGCAGAAGCAGTAATTTCTTCTCCTTCAAGTTTGAAGAATTGTTCTTTTTCTATGGTTTTGTTAAGTTTTGGTTGGGCTCTTCATCTTGTATTGGGGAGTGGGAGGCATTCTTCAAGGCCTATTTGTTGGTCAAGTGTGACCCATGGCTGGATTGGTCTATCCCAGATTAACCCCTTGTATGCCCATGACGAGCTGGACTCGTCATGGAGCACAGTCGCGCTGTGCCCATGACGAGTCCAGCTCGTCATGAGGCATACCCTAGAGAATCCCTCTGGTGCGGGCACCAGAGGGGTTCCCTTTCTGCGAAAATAGCCTCGGGAGCTGGGGAAGAGCTTCCCCAGCACCCGAGGCCCCCCCCCCCCCTTTCACTGTAATGACGATCGGCGCGCACGTCGTGCCGACGTCATTACAGTGAAAGTGAAACTGAAATGAGCCAAGAGGCTCATTTCAGGTTTCACTTTGTACGTGCTCAGGGGGCTATCTCAGCCGCCTGAGCACGTAGAAAGACGGGAGAGGTATCGTTGGAAAGGGGAGGGATCCACCCACTAGACACCAGGGAGGGGGGACCGGCCCCTTGGGCAAGGGCCTTTGCTCCCCCCTGTTTATTTTTGGGAAATTTAGTCTTTTTGACCCCCCTGGGGGGCAGATGGGGGCATTAGCCCCCAATCTGCTCCCCCCGGGGGGGGGGGGGGTAAAAAGCCCACTAGACACCAGGGAAGTTTTGTATAAAAAAAAAAATAGGGGTGGGGCTGCCCAAAACGGGCAGGCCCATGCCCCCTCCCCCCCCCCCCAATTACTACAGTCTACAGCCCGGGGGAACGCTGGGTGGTAGGACATTTGTGTCAGCCCGGTTATGCCTCAACCTTCCCACACAAAAATGTGTGAAAAAGGTGATGTTTTCAGCTAAATTTGAGGTTTGCAGGGCATTCTGGGTAAGGAAACGTTGGGGGATCCACGCAAGCCATACCTCCCTGGAATCCCCCGGGTGTCTAGTTTTCAGAAATGTGTGGGTTTGGTAGGTTCCGCTAGGTGGCCGCCGAGCACCGGGCCAAAAACCCAGGTGACCCCCCTTGCAAAACCAGGTCGTTTTGAGGTAGGCAATTTTCATGTCGCCTCAATACGTTTTGGGGCCTTGCCTGTCGCGGGTACTTGGGCCTCCCACAAGAGTGAGGCACCGTTTTTATCGGGAGACCCGGGGGAACGCTGGGTGGTAGGAAATTTGTGTCAGCCCGGTGATGCCACAACTTTCCCACACAAAAATGTGTGAAAAAGGTGCCAAAAACCCAGGTGACCCCCCTTGCAAAACCAGGTCGTTTTGAGGTAGGCAATTTTCATGTCGCCTCAAAATGTCGCGGGTATTTGGGCCTCCCACACGAGTGAGGCACCGTTTTTATCGGGAGACCCAGGGGAACGCTGGGTGGTAGGAAATTTGTGGATCCACGCAGATTCCGGAACTTTCCACCACAGAAATGTGGGGGAAATGCGTTTATTTTGTCAATTTTTTAGGTTTGCAAGGGATTCTTGGTAACAGACCCTGGTGGGAGGCAGTCAAGTCACCCCATCCTGGATTCCCCTGGGTGTCTAGTTTTCAAAAATGTATAGGTTTGCTAGGTTTCCCAAGGTGCCCGCAGAGCTAGGGTTCAAAAACTACAGCTAGAAATTTTGCCAAAAAAGGGTCATTTTTCACTGCGAAATTGAGGTGTGACCACGTTGCGTTTTGCGCCGTTTATTGTCGCGGGCACTAGGCTGACCCACACAAGTGAGGTACCGTTTTTCTCATAAGACTTTGGGAAACGCGGGGTGGGTGGAAATTTGTGGATCACGCAGATTCCGGAACTTTCCACCACAGAAATGTGGGGAAAATTTGTGTTGTCAATTTTTTAGGTTTGGAAGGGATTCTGGGTAACAGACCCTGGTGGGAGGCAGTCAAGTCACCCCATCCTGGATTCCCCTGGGTGTCTAGTTTTCAAAAATGTATAGGTTTGCTAGGTTTCCCAAGGTGCCCGCAGAGCTAGGGTTCAAAAACTACAGCTAGACATTTTGCCAAAAAAGGGTCATTTTTCACTGCGAAATTGATGTGTGACCACGTTGCGTTTTGCACCGTTTCCCGTCGCGGGCACTAGGCCGACCCACACAAGTGAGGTACCGTTTTTATCGGGAGACTTAGGGTAATTCAGTTTTGTAAAGGAACTGTTATTATCTATTGACTTTCGATGCATTTCTGCCTTCCAAATGAAAGATATTGTGTAAAAAAGAAGTCATTCTAAAAAATGACTGATAATTCTCATGCTAGTATGAGTATTCCCAATTTCAGAAATGTGCAAATATCTACTGTTTCTAAACTCTATATTTTGTTCCCATTTCAGAAATACATAGGTGTCTTTCATACCGATTTTTCCATGTACACATTTTTACTGAACAATTACTATATTCCCGGTACATAATAAAAACCATTGCAAGTTGCTGCTCAGTTTTTGGCTCTGGGTTCGTCGGGTTCTTGGTGAACCTACAAGTCCTATATATCCCCACAACCAGTAATGTCCAGCGGATGTAATGGTATATTGCTTTCAAAGAGCTGTCATAATAATAAGAAGTTACAGGTGAAAACGTTGACACGAAAGGCTTTTTTTTTCAACTAATTTTCAATTTATCCTATATTTAACTGTTAGTTTCTATAAAAAAACTGATGGATCTACACAAATGAACCCTTGCTGAATTCAGAATTTTGTCTTCTTCTCGAAAATGTATAGCTTTCCAGGATCCATTATTGCTTTTGTACCCATTTCTGCCATTAACTGGAAGGAGGTCAAAAGCACAAAAAATAGCAAAATTAGGCTATGTCCCACAAAAATGCCAAAACTGTGAAAAAAATGTTGGGTTTTTGACAAAAGTCTGGTATCCCCGAAAAGCTGGGAAAATGGTGATATCAACCCCACAAACCCTTTTTTGATAACATTTGCAGGGAAAAACCCAGATGCTTTCATTTGCAGCCCGTTTTTCCAATTTTTCCGCAAAAAACCAAATGTTGCTGTATTTTGGCTCATTTCTGTGACCCCTCTAGGAGAATCCACCAGCCCTGAGAACATTTAGAATCCCCATGATGTTGGAAGAAAAGGATGCAAATTTGGCGTGGATACCTTATGTGGTCAAAAAGTTACAGGGGCCTCAGCGCGCACTACCCCAAATAGCCAAAAAAGTGCGTGGCACAGGAGGGGAAAAGGCCTGGCAGCGAAGGGGTTAAGCAATTTCCAAGCATGTTTCTGTTTTGATGTGCCAGGGGATGTTTATGCGTAACATGAAGTTGCAATGATTATGCTAATCAATTAGAACATCGAGATTATAACCTCTTGGCATAAAAGAGTAAAGATAAAAGTAATGCACAAATATGGAGGTGGATAGCCCATGTCTTCAACAGTTGCATCTTTCCCATGAACATCAGAAATGCCAATAACACACTATTGCTTCCCAATCCACTCTAAACACAAAGCGGCGACTATCTGTTTTCATGTGGACACCTCATTACCTTTGCAGACATCAACCAGGTGAAACATCACAGACATGGCATGATTAAGGAGATAACGAGGGCTAGGGATGTCAGTGTAATGACATATTATGCCCCTAATGGTGGACGGAGGCTCTCCACTACCATTTTTACAAAATGTCAGCTGAAGAACAACCAATCTGGACTAATTATTTTAATCTGGTGAAGGATGGAACTTTATAAGTCTAGGGAAGGGATATCTTCACAACAGCAACGCTAAACCTCTATGCCACCACGATGTGCAGGATTATTCATTTTTCTCCCATATTCTGGGATTGAGTATACTTTTTTGGGTAAAACCGGATCTAGTCTATATATCAAACTAGTACCTCGGTTGGCCATATTTAACTTGAGCAGTGCAATCTCTCAATATCTAGTACCTCTGTTCTGGGAAGTGGAAACAAGCACTTGTTTCACATCTAAGGCTCATTTATTGGTTCTGAGCAACATCCTTATTTCGATGATCATTAAAATATAAAAAAAGCAATTAACTGTCCACTCTCCCAACTTTAAATTATATAATCATATCAGTCACGCTTCCTGCTACACAGCACAGAAGCTGATTTGGTTGTGGTCCTTGAGGATCCTAAACTCTTGCTGGACCAGGGACGCACTACCTCCTGGGATCTCCTTGTTCCCTCACCAGACTTCAATACCAGGGCACAAAATGCACTGCTATCTCTGCGTTTTGAAACTGGAATCACTGACCAGGTCCTGGACTCGAATGGATCGTACCTTGGTGATCACTCACAACTCATTTATATTCTCCATTTTAGTTTTCAATAATTTTACATTTACACAATCTCTCACCCCTTGACTAACAGAATGTTGGCAATTAAAAAGGCATGTGATGAAGTCACAAGAAATGCTTAAGTTTGTCTATTGGGATGTTTTCTAATCATCTTCCCCTCTTAGATCCTCTTAAAACAAGGCTCTTTCGGAGTCACATGGGACTCTTTCCTCCCCCCCCCCCTTCAGCCTACCTTCCATCAATGTTTGTGACACTCCTTTGGCCAGGTCTCTTCTATTCATATGGGTTCTTGTTGATGGCGTGTGCTGTTGACACCCACATTCTACACTTAGAATCCAAATTGTTCTATTCATGTACTAATTTCACTTCCTAGCTATCAGCTGTGGTGTTCTGGTTGAGGTATAACACAGGTAAAATAGAAGTTGGTATCAAGAAATACCTTTCCATCTGATCCGGAGACTGATGGGCTAGGGATCTGGACCCTGCACCTAAAACACTCAAAAGTCTGTAACTTGGGATTATAGTTTGATGATGCTCTTTCGCTCACTCGGCGGATCAACAAAGTCACTTCTACATACTTTTACAATCTTAAAGAATTTCAGAGGGTAGACAAGAAAGTTTGAACTACTGTTTGGCTGGCAGAAAAGGGAAGCAACGTAGTGATTTTGCAGAGCGGTCTGTCTTGGCCTACCTGCGTCTTCCCCGAATTCAGAATGGGACTGCTCATGTTATCTTTCAGTTCCTATGTCACTCACATATTTATCTGTGCTTAATCGCCTTGCATGGGCTACCACAACCCTATTGCATTGAATTTAAAACTCTTTGCCTAGCTCACTGTGCCCTCCACTTCAATGGCCCACTTTACTTGGAAAAGAAATTGATTCACTATTCTTCTGCTCGTTCTCTCTGCTCAACCTTGCAAGTGCTTGTCCTCCCCTGGAGTTACTGGCTCGGGCTGGAGGTTGCTCCTTCTCATACCTATTGATCGACTAAGGTGTGGAATGCTATTCCGCCTATGCATAAACATTTTGAACAAATTAGTGGAAACTGTACTTTGTACAAGTGTACTTTTGCTGCTTGAGAGTACACTAGTTTAGATCTGTTTTTTCCAGAGGCCTTGCTCCAGATACTGAATATACATCCGTGGCTGGCTGGTTATAACAAATCTCCTGGAGGACAGTTGGTTGGCTTCTGGGAACAGGAGTCCTGGAGTGGTGGTTACAACAGTGATGCCACAGAAGGGATTAGTCAACTTGGAGGTGGACAGTGCCATCTGTAAACACAAAGGGGATGCTTTTACAGCTCTTTCTTTTGAAGTGGAGATTGCCTAATGTAAATGAAATCACTCAAGGAAGGAGCCACCCAAGACTTTATCTGGGCTCCCAGCAACAGGGGAACACCGGTTCCAGCACTGGCCCAGGGATAAAACGTCATCGCCTAAAAGAAAGTGAATAGAAAGAGAAACAAGGCTCCAGCAGCTAATTGGAGGCTAGGTCCTTTTTCCACAAGGTATTATAGGAAGGTGTGCTGTAATATGGGACAAACAATGCCTGGAAAGGGAGGCTGGGTCTTGGAAGTAGAGAATTCTACAATCACTTGCACCTCATCACCACATCCACATAACATTCCTGGATCTGAGAAAAACACCTAACAAAAAAGGATTTTGTCTGACTGCTAAAAATAGTCATCGGCTAGGCTCCTGCTAGCACACAGGGACTTGAACTACTTTCCAAGGTTCAATTGAGTGCTCCCCCCACAGCTGATTCACCCGTACAAAAGGCAGAATGGCTCCCTGCACTGAAAAAGGTGCTATTGAACCCCTGCTCTGACGGGATTGAGTCTACAGCCCAGATTTACTAATACTTTGGACAGAGCTTGCATTACTTTTGTAACTCAAACCTGACCCAAAGAGTTATGCCGATATTTACTACCCAATGTGCGGCTATGGATGGCTTTGCATTTTTTTTGCATCAAGAGGGATTTCCAATAGGTGGTACATGGGCTTTGTCATACTACCATCCATGAGTTTTGACACACATCCCTATCTACAGACATTTGTAGACAGAGATTCGAACCAAAAAATAAAGATTCTTGAAGCAGATGTAAGAGGAGAAATATGGAAAATGTTACTTTTCCAGTATGCAACTGTTCTTGGCAGGTAGAGCTGTAGATTCACATGCTTTGCATAAGTCTGCCATCTAGTGTTGGGTCCGGATGCTTGCACTTTGTTTTTCTTCGAAGAAGTCTTTTCCAGTCACGAGGTAGGTAACTCCTCCTTTCGGTGATAGCGCGCATGGACATCGACTCCATTATTAGATTGTTTTCCCGCAGAGGGTGAGAATGGAGTTAGTAAGAGTAGAATAAAGATGTCCATGAGTATGTATCTAAGTAAGATAGTACTAGAACAGGTACAGGTGTTAATGTAAATGTTAAAATGTTTCTAAAGCGCTCGAATACCCATGGGTGTCTTGGCGCTAGTTGGGAATAGCAGTGAAGGTGAGATCAGAGAAAGACTAGAGGTAAAATAAAAAAAAAACAGGTTTTTGTTAGTTTCCTAAAGCTCAGTAATTTGAGAGCTGCTTTAGTGTTTATAGGCAGACTGTTCCAGAGAGCCGTGGCTTCAGAGGAAAAACAACTGCCTCCCCATTGGAGTCTCTTAAAACTGGGACGACAGACTGTCAGGGAGTTTTTAGATCGCAGGTCTCTATTAGGTATGTACCAAGAAAGGGACTGTTTAAGGAAACTAGTAGTTAGATCATGCAAGGCTTTATAGGCAAGGCATAATGCCTTGAATTTAATACGGTTCTTTACAGAAAGCCAGTGAAGTTCCTTAATGGAGGCTGAAACCGGATGGAACTTGGGAAGATTCAAAATAAGCCTAGCCGCATTCTGCAAGCTTTGGAGTTTCTTCATGTATTGTTTTTGAAGTTTAACAAAAAGTCTGTTGCAATAATCCAATTTCGTAAGTATGAATAAGGAAATGACTGTTTTCTGGAACTGGAAGGATCTTCCTTAAGACTCTCAGTGTTGAAGCTGGACGAGACAACTGAGCTAATATGCTTATTAAAGTTCAGTTTGTCATCATCTGTTATGCTTACATTTTTTGCCTTTTGGACTGGGATTGGGAGAGTTCCCAACTCTGCTGGCCAGCATGCTGGCCTCCAAAACTTAGGTTTATTACAAAAAGAGTAACACCTCTGTTTTCACTGAGTTTAGTTTGAAGCAAGGCATTCCCATCCAGTCACTGACAGCTCTCATACAGTTATGAAACTGAGAGATGGTGACTTCTGTATTGTTGGAGGCCGATACCACGATGGAGTATCGTCTGCATAAGATGTGGGGAAAATCCAAAAGATCTAATAAGGGAGGCCAACTCTGAAACATAAATATTGAAGAGTTGAGGGCTTAGGGAAGATCCCTGAGGGACCAAACATGGAAGAGAGAAGGAGTTGGATGAAAAATTCTCCAACATAACTAAATAACTTCTGTCTGTTAGAAATTATTGGAGTAGGGCAAGGGCTTTATCAGCAATGCCCAATTTTTGGAGGTGGCCGACAAGGGTGACATGATCGACTGTGTTGAAAGCCGCCGACAGGTCAAGGAGAATAAGTGCTGCAGAGCCTCCTTTGTCCAAGATAGTTCTTAATTCATCTGTGGTTTTTATTAATGCCGTCTCAGTACTATGTTCGGCCCTAAAGCCGAAATGAGAAGGATCCAAAAGATGGTTTTCCTGAATTAACTGTGTAAATTGAGTGTTGATCAGTTTTTGCACTATTTTGGCTGGGAATGGTAACCTAGAAATAGGATGGTAGTTTGCTGGATTATCAGGATCTAGGTTGTGCTTCTTAAGAAGTGGCAGAATAGAGGCCTTTTTCCACCGAGTGGGAAAGGTGCCCGGGGAGGTGGGTGGCCGCATGTGAATCTACAGCTCTACATGCCAAGAACAGGTGCATACTGGGTAAGTAGCATTTTCCGTTTGCGGCATGTGAGCTGTAGAACACATGCTTTGCATAGACTAAACAGCAGTAATCTCCCAAAGCGGTGGCTAACCTGTAGCTGTTGCAGTCATTTGAAAGAGTGTACGTAGAACTTCCTGGCCTACGTTAGCTTGTTGTCTGGCTAACACATCTAAACAATAGTGTTTTGTAAATGTGTGTGGTGTAGACCATGTTGCAGCTTTACAGATGTCAATTATGGGAATGTTTCCTAAGAAAGTCATTGAAGCCCCTATTTTGCAAGTGGAATGCGCTCTAGGGGGGATTGGTAAAGTCCTCTTTGCTTTTGCATATCATGTCTGTATACATTTGACTATCCACCTTGCAATACCGAATTTAGAAATGGGATTGCCCTTGTGTGGTGGAGCAAAAGCAACAAAGTTGTTTAGTAGTACGAAAAGTTTTTGTCCTTTATGTAGTAAAGTAATGCTTGTTTCACATATAAAGTGTGTAGAGCTCGTTCTGCCACTGAATACGGTTGAGGAAAGAACACCGGCAATCCAACAGATTTGTTGATGTGGAAGGCAGAAACTACTTTGGGTAGAAATTTAGGGTTAGAGCCAAGAACCACTTTGTTTTGGTGTACTTGTAGAAATTGTTCCTCTATGGTTAGTGCCTGGAGCTCACTCACTCTCGTCAGTGATGTAATAGCAATGAGGAAAGCAACTCTCCAAGTGAGAAATTGCAGTTCACATTTATGGAATGGTTTAAAGGGTGGACCAATTAGTCTGGTAAGGAAAATATTAAGATTCCACACTGGGGCACGTGGAAGTCTTGGTGGAATAACTCTTAAGTCCTTCCATAAAAGCCTTGATAACAGTCACTCTGAAGAGAGACAGATGTCTATACAGAAGGTTTGCAGCTACTGCCACGTGATGTAAGCGTATAGATGTATATGCAAGATTTGACTGCTGCAAATGCAGTAAATAACAAATGATATTTTGAACTGAAGCATCCAGTGGGTCGATGAAGTTGTTACGACAAAAAAAAAAAAACAACTGCTGCCATGTTGCTGTATAGCAAGCTCTTGTAGTAGGTTTTCTAGCCTCTTTAATGATATTCATACAATCTGGTGGAAGACAGATAGCCAAACTATGATTTCAGGTGCCAGATCGCAAGGTTGAGGGGTTTGGGGTCTGGATGTCTTATCTCTCCATGGCTCTGTGTGAGGAGACTGGATGTGAGATGTAATTTTTGATGAGAAACTACTGAGAGTTCCAGCAGTGTAGTGAACCAGGGTTGACGGGTACATGTGGGAGCTACCAGGATCACCGAGTTTCCGAACCACTAGCGGAATGAGTGGGAGAGGCAGAAAAGCGTAGGCAAATATCCCTGACCAGTTCATCCATAAAGCATTGCCTTTGGATAATGGGTGTGGATACCTGGAGGCGAAGTTTGGGCATTTTGGTGTGCGGCAAACAGATCTATGTCTGGGAAGGCCAGCATCTGAAAGAACGGGAGGAGAACTTGAGGGTGAAGTTCCCATTCGTGGATCTGTTGTCTTTGTCTGATGAGCAGATCTGCGGTCTGATTGTTTGCTCCTGGGAGGTGTTCCGCTAGGAGATAAACCTTGTGAGGAATGGCCCACTTCCAAGTGGCTTGTGCAAGGTGCGACAGTAGGAGAGTGTGTGTCCCCCCTTGCTTCTGTTTGTAATACATGGCTGTCATGTTGTCTGTGCGTATCAGGACTGCTTTGCCTACAAGGTGAGTCTGGAAGGCTTTGAGTGCTAGAAAGACTACTAGCAGCTCCAGGTGGTTTATGTGGAGTTGCTTTTGATTCCATAATCCCTGAATTATATGAGTTTGGAGATGCGCTCCCCAACCATTGAGTGATGCGTCCGCTGTTAGCACTGTCTGGGGTACTGGGTCGATGAAAGGCCGCACTTTGGAAAGGTTCTGTGGATTACACTACTGCAGAGTGTGTTGAGTGCGGCCATCCACTAACACTAGATCTGCCAGTTGACCCTGAGACTGATTCCACTGATGTGCTAAACGTTCCTGAAGGGGAAGCATTTGAAGTCTTGCATAGGAAACTATCATGATGCAAGATGGCATCATTCAGAGGAGCTGCATGAATACCCGAGCTGGTAATGAGTGGTTGGGTTGAAACTTGGCAATCAGAGTCTGAATATTGCGAATTCTGGCTCGACTGGGGCAGGCTAGAGCTTTTTGTGTAGCTAGAGTGGCTCCCAAGTATGTTTGCGTATTGGAGGGTTTGAGATGGGACTTCGAACGATTTACTGTGAATCCCAGGTTGTGCAGTAAGTGTACTGTTCTTTGAGTGTGCTGTAGACACTTTGTGATAGACGCCTGCCTCATCATAGCCAGCACTAAGTATGCGAAGACGTGAATATGTTGTCTTCGCAGATGTGCAGCGATGACTGCCAGGCATTTTGTGAATACTCTGGAAGCAGTGGGCACTCCGAATGGGAGCACTTTGAACTGATAATGCTTTCCTGCTACCACGAACCTGAGGAATTTGCGTTGAGCGGAATGTATTGGAATATGGAAATATACGTCCTTTAAGTATAGAGTAGATATAAAGTTACCTTGCTGAAGAAGTAGGAGCACTTGTTGGAGTGTTACCATGTGAAAGTGGTCTGATCGAATGTAGAGATTTAGATCTCCGAGGTCTAATATAGGCCTGAGATCCATACTTTTTGGGTATGAAATAAGTATAGGGAGTATACTTGATCCCTTAATATTGTAATGGGATGGGCTCTATAGCTCCTTTTTGCAGTAGAGAGTGAACCTCTTGTTTGAGGAGCTCCAAATGCTCTGGAGACATTTTGTGTGTTTGTGGAGGAATGTTTGGTGGATTCTCGGTAAGCTCCAGGCAATAAGCAGATGAATAATTTCTTGGAACCATCTGTCTGAAGTGGCTGTATTCTAGATGGGAAGAAATTGAGAGAGACGTCCCCCGCAGGTGTGGAATCATCGGGAGGAAGCGGAGGCAAGTCACTGTTTGTTTGTTGCAGGAGAAGTACAGGGTGTGTTACCATTGCCCCTTCCCATGCCATTATTGCCTCAAAATCCTCCTCTAAAATAACCTCTGGAATAGGGTGACTGATTGTCACCTTTGCAGGAAGAAGAGGTGTCTGTAGAAATATTTTTAGAGCCCCCTCTGTAAAAGGAGCGATGAAAGGAACCCCGACCAGCTGAGGTCAGCAAAGCACCCATGGATTTTGCCACCTCCGTGTCTTTTTTCATAATTTTCTAAAGAAGTATCCACCACAGGACCAAAGAGGTGTTGCTTATCAAAGGGTAAGTTTAAAATAGAAGTTTGGACTTTGGGTTTAAACCCGGAAATAGGTAGCCAGGCGTGTTGTCTTAAAAGGACACTGGTGTGGATAGCGCAAGCTGCTGTGTCAGCTGCGTCTAAAGCACATCTAATGGAAGTTTTGGAAATTAGTTTTCCTTCCTGAATTAAATCATGTGCCTTTGATTTATGCTCATCTGGCAAGAATTGGAGCAATTGTTCCAATTCATCGTAGTGAGCCCTGTCATATCTTGCTAAGAGAGCCTGTGTGCTGGCAATACGCCAGTGATTGGCAGCCTGTGCAGCTACTCTTTGTAGTTTGGACTCCTTGTCAGGAGGGCATCTCCTGATGCTTGAGAGTTTTGCTCTTTTGCGTGTGTTAGAAACCACTAGGGAGTCTAAGGGAAGTTGGCTTTTGATGTAGACCGGGTCTGTAGGTGCAGGTTTGTATTTTTTGTCTACCTGTGGTGTTAATAGTTTTGCACGCACAGGGTCTTTAAATATGTCGTCTACATGCTTAAGCATGCCCTGAAGCATGGGTAGTGTGTGAGTTGACCTTTGAGAAGAGCTTAGGGTCTCAAAGAGAAAATCCTCCTCCACAGTTTCTTTGTAAAGCTGAACCCCGTGATATTGAGCAGCCCTATTAATAAATTCTATAAACCCTACACTGTCGTCAGGTGGAGATGGTTTTGTAGGGTATTGATCTGGGTCGTTGTCAGTGTTAGGATCTGTATTATAATCATCCCATGCATCTGGATCATTGTCATCCGGTACATCGTCATCCCCATCTCCGTCACCTTGGTGGTCAGGTGACTGTAGTTTTGGTGAATGTGTAGGAGTAATGAGTCAGTTAAGGTCAAGTGGGAAAGGTGGGGAAAGAGGAGGAGGAGGAGAAAGAAGGATTAGTGGCCACATCTTTTTTTTTTTTTAAAGGGTAATGTGGTAAGCTTCCTCCATCTCTGGTTTCCGTTTAGCTGGCAATTTTACATGAATATGATCAGTCTTAGGATTGATGACAAGCTCTTTCTGTTTTGGGTCCGTGTTGGAAGGCGGAACGTCGAAAGGAGGCTCCTTGGATGGGGGAGGAGCTGTTTTGTCTTTAAGTGCCGATGTTTTCGGAGCGGGTTATTTCGGCGCCGAAGTGTTCGGATCCGAGGATTTCTTCGGCATCGAGGGAATGGTCACGAGGACATGTTTGGATTTCGGTGCTGAAGATTTCGGTTTGGAGCCCGAATGGGGCAGACTCAGTCCCGAGCAAGAAGGCTTTGGTTGATGTTTCGGTGCCGAGCCCGAAGGCGGGGCATTGGAAACATGTTCTCGGTGCCGACCTTGGCCCAATGAACAGAGGGAACAGAGGGCAGGGGAGTATTGGTGCTCACGGTACATTGACCCTGCGGAACATAGTCTTCTCCAAAAAGATCCAGAGCGGAGCTGCTTCGTTGGCATATTTCGTGACGTCTAGCCTGACGATCACGGAGCGTCTTCTTCAATCGAAAAGATTGGCACACGTTGCTGTCCTGTTCGTTGTGTTACGGGGAGAGACAGAAATTGCACAATTCATGCAAGTCGGTGCGTGGATATTTAGTGCGACACACGGGACAGAATTTAAATGGAGTCCGTTTGATTAACTGCGAGCTGACCCGATGTGGGTAGGCCCAACGGCAGACCACGAGTTTTCCGATCGAATATTTTTTTAACAATACGATACGCGGAGAATGGGAAATGCTACCGTTGAAGGTAGTGGATTGCGCATCAAGGGGAACCCGAGAAACGGTGTAGAACCGGAGCGCAGCAATTCACGTCTAAACCCAATGGCGGAATAAATACAATCTAACATTCGAGTCGATGCCCATATGCACTATCATCGGAAGGAGTCACCTACTTCGTGACTGGAAAAGACTTCTTCGAAGAAAACCAAAGTTCAAACATCCGGACCCAACACTAGATGGCAGACTTATGCAAAGCATGTGATCTACAGCTCACATGCCTCAAACTTTCATTTCTCCTAGTTTGCATGTGTGCTGCCTTGTATAGCACACATACAAAGCAGGAAAAGTGTTAGAGGATAGCTTTTTTTTTTTTTAACTGGTAGAACGCACACATCCTTGCACTATGACACAAGGGTGTGTGCATTGGTGAATAGCAGCCTAAAGTTAGCCCACACAAGGAGAGGGGAAACCAGCACCATATTTTAGTAGATATGGTGCTGTTCTGCTCAGTGCCTTTCACGCAACGCAGCAACTTTAGCTGTTGTACTGCTTTATTTCGCACTAATGCTTTGTACATCTAGGCCCTGGGTGCATGTCCTGAGAATCTGAGAGTTGTAAACTAGGAGTGACTTTCTCAGTGTCAAGATGCTTGTGGGTCGCTTGGCAAGAATTGAAAGGAGGGGCAGAAAAACCTCTCTCACCTTTGAAGTTGTGACTACGGTTTCCCAGAAGAGCACCCCAAAGAATGCAAACATTGGAGCGTACAAGCATGGAAGAATACCGATCCTGCCCCTAACCTCCAGGGCCTCTGTGAGACCAATCGGATCGCTGGTCACTTCCTTGTTTATATTTCCAGTGCATGAGCATCCTCTGGTGGCCTTTTGTGGGCGATGAATATAGATTCCATTGTTAGGAGGGAATTTCTTGACCATTTTGCTATGAAAATATAAAAGTCAATTTTAACTATTTTTATGTGATTTTGCTTATTAAAGGTTTCTGGATGTTTCTAAATTTGTTAGGGAATTTTACCGAATTATTAATTCTAATGTTACCTGGTACTGCTTTAATTTAACACATGCTTCTCTTGGGAACTGCCGGTGTCCGTGCTATTGCTACTGGAGATTGAGCAGATATTCTCTAAAAACATGTTGTAGCCTACCCAGATTGTATTTATTAAATTGGTAGGGGTACACCCTCTAAAAAGAATAGCTCAATTTCTGACAACTGGCCAAGTAATTTACCCAAATATCAGCTGATCATGAGCTTTCCTGAAAAATAATTGTTCCTTCCTGAGTATGAGTCACTAAATGATGTTCCACAACATCCCAGCAGCTACTCCTCAGAATCTTTCTCCAACTGAGGCCATTTTACATATGAAGCTACCAGAAGTGTGGTGTTAGTAAACCTTAAGGGCTATACAGGGGCGCAAAAGGGTTACTACTTTCTTCAGATGCTACTGACTTACCTCATTCACCTCATTATAGGTCACACATGCCAGCTTGAATGTAAGTACCATCCATCAGGAATTAGTGTTTTCGTTTCCATTAATGTGATTAGTAGTCTCTCTGCAGATTTCATGTATAACAACAAGCAGACCTTTTCCAGCAGCCCAAGCAAGATATAAGCACATAAAGGTGTTTCAATGATCAGACATTAAAATCACCAAAACGTTAGTTACTGTCCTTGTATCACATGGGAGTATATTATGAAGGATGTTCATAACTTCAAGATGCTAAAAATGTATGTAAAATGATGCAAGTCTAGATATATTAGTTGGGGTTTCACCTCACCAATAGTTGTAATATAAGCCCAACAATGGGGACAGGGATCTTGCTGTGTTATAGTTTGCTAAAGTAAAAAACTAGCAATAATACTTTGTCATGCAATAAATATTGTAAGCTAGATAGATAGGACAGGAAAACAGATATTTTGATAATCATCTAACTTCACTGCTCAACCCTATGCCCAAATCTGGTCATCCATATAAAGATAGATTCTGTTTCACTTGACCTCACATCACACACCTACAACTACTGTGCGTCTAAGAGGTTTTTACAGATATGGTACTTACTCGTATGAACATACTTCTACTTGAGCTTTTATGGGGCTGGGCAAGCCAGGAAAAGAGGGTTGGTGGAAGACAGTAGTCCCGTAATCCCTTCTTGGCTCTTCATGCTCCTCAGCTATTGCCAGTGATTGGATTGTGGTAAACTGGGCAGGGTGAGCCAAGGAATGGATTAGGCAACCATCTGTCACCTGGGAGAGATGACGAAGTATCTTTCAGCCACTTGTACTCTCTACACCGGTTTGACAGTGTCTAAAAGGGACAGTGAGGTAGGAGAAGTATATTACTGCAATCAGTAACTCATTCACTACATTGTATTTTCAAGTGCATTCAACGCCAATGGGATAGTTATGCACAATGAAGGCTGACATTAATGCTTATCAAACATCTGAGGAATAAACTTTTGTTTATGACGGTGACCATCTAAAAAACATTGTGCAAGTCATAACTAATAGCAGCAAAAACAAAAGACATTACATAATACATACCTTTCTCACGGTTACAGAAAAGCCTTTGCCACATTCCATACAGTTCTGTACTTCCGTGTCATCAGCCCACTTTCTATTGAGCGCCTGAGTATGTTTAATCTGCATAGATTTCATAAAGAAAAAGAGAACATCTATAACCTTTCTCCTGAAATCCTAAAAACCCACCAAGTGCATATTTAAATATCAAAATCTCTTTATAGGAAGTCAATCGACTACTCTCTAGTACAAACATTTCCAAATGTTTATTCTCTAAGCACATTTATGTAAAGCTCAAACATTTTAGTCTTCAATCGGTTTTGCAAAAAAAGATTCCTAATAATTACAATAAATACATGCACATTTGAAACAAGATTTCCAAGTTTCACCACCAATGTTGATTAGGTCTGAGTTAAAGACATCTCAAACTGCTGTTAATTTGTAAAACCAACTACGCCAATTGAGTTAATACAGGACCTATACATTCTTAGATTATCCAAAGTCAGTATATGCCATGATGTTACAAGCAGTGGTGCTGTGCTAAATGAGAATGAAGGTGCACATGTCAGCAAAACAACCGTAGAGACAACGTATTTGGCACAGTAATACAGCTGATCTTCGGCAATAATACACTATGGTTGCCTTCTAAGTATTTGTGATGCCAAATGGAACACATTGGGAGATGGGCAGATCAGTACAAAGCCAGACATCCTATTTCTGGAGGGACTTGGGCCAAAAGCAATTGCTCCGATTTCTAATATCAGTGGCTAGCTACCAGATCAGTCCAACCAGACTTTTTGCAACTCTTTACACAAACACTATCAGAACAAGTTACTTAACTTTAACACTCTCTTTGGTGGATAGTCTATCTAACTACAGACTCCACTTTATAATACTCTGCATGCACCAGGCTCTATCTGAAACTTTTTACAGCAGTGCTCCAGAGTGCAAACGTTCTGCCCAGGAAGTGACGAAGCAGGGCCGCATGTAGGTGCCTCCCCTGAGTGCTGATGTCAGTTTCTTCATTCAGCCTTTCCGATGAGGAGTACAAACAGTTGCCAGTAGCAGTGTGGCAATCTCTAATTTGAGATCTTTTTACTTAGTAAAGGGAGGCCACTCCATAGAGTGGGGAGTTGGGAGGGCAGTGAGGAATCTGCACTTATATAGATATCCACAGAAAGTGGGTTACCAAAAGTAACTTGTTTTTCTGATGGATACTCCTAACCGCAGATTCCTCATCTTTAGAACAGATACCAAAGCAGTATCTCCCAAGGTGGGAGGTCTGTGGTGTGGGCTTGAACCAAAAACTCCTGCCGAATTGAACAGCCAAATGCCCTTCCTGTCAGACATGGTGGTCAAAGCAGTGGTGCTTCATGAACACGTGCACCAATAACCATGTCACGGCCTGACAGATGTCTTGAGTAGGCACTCTGTATGCTGACACAGTGGTAGCAGCACTGGCCCAGGTGGAGAAACTGCTTCTTGGCCAATCTGGAGATCGTGATGCAAAGGACTATCCACCTTAAAGTCCTTTTCAGCACTCGCTCACTTTTTTTGGCCCTGAGAATGCCAGACAAAGCTGGTTGACCACAGATGGTCTTTGGTGCAATCACTGTAAAAGCTTAAGGTTCATTTGAGGTCAAGCAGATCGAGTCTTTTCTCCTCTTTCGAGAGAACGCTGGGAGGGTGATAGAGTGGCCAATGTGAACAGGTGTCCGACTTTAGGCAATAACGTTAGTCCGAATCTCAACACCAATTTAGGAAAAAGGTGGTGAGGTTTGCTGCACCTTAAGAGACGGGAGCTCACTCATGCAAGGAACCAAAGTGATGTAAATGACGGAACTGGCTATGAAATTCAGAAGAAACAATGCGCATATAGAGATTGGATCAAAGATGGTACACATGGGGAACGTTAGGACTAAATTAAGTTCCCTTTGTAAATTACAAATGGCTTGGGAGTGAACATGTGCGTCAAACTGTTAATGAACTTTATTAAAACCGGTGATTCAAACATGCATGGATGATCCAGCAAACGCAGAACGGCAGACAAATAACCTTTAATGGTGTAAAAGACTTTGCTGGCCTACATACAAATCCAAAAACAAAACATCAATAATTTGGATGTTTGTGGGTTTATATTACAGACTCCACACCAGGCCACATTTTCCCCAGAGCTCTGCGTAAATAGATTTTCTAGACAGATTGAATGCAGTCAACTGCTGCCACTCATACTCCATGCAGGAAGGTGTAGATTGTGGAGGATCTGGTGGAGAATCCTGCTGTGCTTCAGAGACAGAAGATCTGGCAGGAGCAGAAGCCTGACTACAGGACAAATGCTCATGTTCAAAAGTTCTGGGTACAACACTCTTCCGGCCCAATTCAGAGCCACTAGAATTACTTGGGCCTAGTCTGTCCTTATCTTCAAAACTCAGAAGAGGTAAGCCATTAGTGAAAAGGCATATAAAAGTCCCAAGCTCCCCTCTGTCCTGAATAAGTCTCGCAGAGAGAGGATTCTTGGGAACGCCATGCGCAGAATGTTTGACACTGCACATTCCTGATAATGCCGAAATTATCAAGTCAGGGCTATCCACACATTCAGAAGACTTCCTGCTCCGTTTCAGGATGGAACTGCAGTTCATGATCTGCCAGTGTTCCCTGCTGAGCTCGTCCGTCCTGGTGTTTAAAGATCACAACAGGTAGTTTACAATCAGGGAGGTGCCCTGGCACTCCAGAGGCGCAGAAACTCTTGGCACATGACCGAGGACTCCACTCTGCCCTGTGTGTTCCAGTACTGCATGGCATTGGTGTTTACTGTGAGAACCTGCACGGCTTCTCCTTGATGGATGGCAGGAAGGCCTTCAGTGCCAGGCATGCAACTCCAATACATTTATGGGGAATCTAGTTTCTACCAGAGACTAGAGTCTGCTGATCTTTACCTCTCTAAGATGACCTCTGCAGCCCAGCACGGATGTATCAGTCACCACCATCAGCTCTGGGTAGGGAAGGGAGAGGCATTTGCCGCTGGTCAGTTGTAGTCTAGCAGACACCACTGCAGATCTAGTGTAGTCTCCTTTGATACCTGGATGACATTTAATAGGTTTCCTCTGTGCTGAACCTGCTATTATGCCAGATCCCACTATAGAGCCCACGCATGTCACATGGCGAAGTGGACAAGCAAGATGCGTGAGACCAGCAGGCCAAGAAGGTTCACAGTGACTATCACCAAGACCCAGGACTGATGCTGAAACATTGAAATCATAGAATTAATTTCCTGTTGTGACGAAGAAAATGCTCTCAACTGCAGTGTGTCTAGTGTAACTACTATAAAGGGAAGCCTCGGTGAAGGAGTCGTTAAACGAGGAACCCAACAATGGCACAAGATTCAACAATGTCTGGCAGTGGTCTACGACTGCTGTGACAAGCCCACCTTCAACAGCTAGTCGGGGAAAACTGGTATCCTGAACCTTTAAAGATAGGTGGCAACTACTGTCCTCCCTTTCGTGAACACCAGAGGGGCACTGGTAAGGCCGAAGGAGAGTACAGCAAAATAAAAATGCTCCTAGCTGACAATTTTCAGGAAATGTATGTGGGAATGTATGCTATGCAAATGAAAGTATGCGTCCTGCAGTTCCAAGGCAACCAGTCAGCTGCCCAGACCCAGGTTCGCCGGACTTCGCTCCAGTGTCAGTATTTTTAATTTGGTGTCTGCAGGTAGGCATCTAGAGGGCGAAGGTAAAAAATAGGATGAAGGCCTCTGCCCTTTTTTAGCACAAGGAAATAGTAACAGTAAGAACCCGTCACTACCTCCAAGACTGGTTTACTCTTGATGTTCCCTTTGGGCAGCAGAAGTATACAAAAAGTGATGGATGGAATGCTTGAATTAATCTTAGCCACTGGTAATTACTAGGGCTGCATCTCACTTTATTGTGTTTTTGCTCATAATGCCACCTCAGTTCAGACCCATCCATATGCAAATCAGTCCTGACCCTGCTCTAGTAGGATCAGTCAAGCAAGCCTTAACTGCCAGTCCAGGTACTCCCTTAACAGGAATACAAGCAACCCAAGACCGGTTTCGCCCTAAATGGGGCTTCTCAGTCAGGTGCAGCTAGGTTCCAATGGAACAGAAAGCACAGGAACCCATGTCTGAGCATACCCATCTTACTTAGGGCATCAGACTGAAGAATACAAAAAAATATGGTTAGAACAGTTGAATTAATCCTAATACCACAAAGAAAGATCAACCCAATAACCCCTTGTGAACCTGGGTAACAGAATCAGCTGATGTAAATGGCCTGACCGGGGATGACTTGCAATAATTAATTAACTTAATGAACAAGTTACTTACATTCAGTAACGATCTATCTGAAAGAGACATATGAACAAGTTACTCACCTTTAGTAACAATATATCTGTAAGAAACATAGGTTAGTTATAGATTCCTTACCTTAGAATTACCCCCAGGTGTAAGACTGGATCTGGAAAGTTTTTCGTCAGCAGTACCCCTGTGCGTCGAAAGGTGGCGTCGGTCAGCTCCACATTCGTCATTGGCACCGTGGTCGCCGGGATGACGTCACGGTAGCTACATAGACGCCACCCTAGAGCGCTGACGTCAGTTCTGTACACGACTTTCCATGCCAGAAGCGAAGAGCCATGCAAGACACTGACAACTGGGGCACAAAACTAGGGCCCTGAAAGGAAGTCCTTAACCCTAGAAGTCAGTTCGCAAAACGGGGAGGATCGGTGGGGCGGTAAGAAATCTATAACTAACTTATGTTTCTTACATATATATCGTTACCGATATAAGTAAGTAACTTGTTCATCTGAAAGAAACAGTTAGTTATAGATTCCTTACCTTAGAATAGATACCCTAGCAATATCAATCCTGGAGGTGGGTCTGCGAACTAAGTTCACACCAGGAAGTCCTGAAGAACAGAACAGCCAAAGAAGCCATCTCTCCAGACTTGGCGGTCCAGGCAGTAGTGTCTTGTTAACGTGTGCAGCGATGCCCACATAGCTGCCTGACAGATGTCATTAACCCCTTCAGCGCGGCGGGAATTCCCCCGCGGTGCTGAAGGGTTCGAGCGCGGGCGGGGCCATGACGGAACGGTTCCGTCATGAGCACAGCGCAACCGATGCTCATGACGGAACCGTTCCGTCATGGGCATGGAAGGGGTTAAGGGGGACCCCACGTCCCAAAGCAGTGGTAGCTGCCGTCGCCCTGGTGGAATGGCCGTGCAACCACATTGGTGGTTCATTCTTTGCTAAGGAATAACAAGCTTTGATGTACAAAACGACCCATCTAGAAATGGTCCGTTTGTGCACGGCCCGACCTTTTTTGGCGCCCATTTAGCCAACAAAGAGCTGGTCATCCACCTGGAATTGTTTTGTGCGATCCTAGTAAAAGGAAAGAGCATGTTTTGATTTCAGGTGGTGGAGCCTCTCCTTCTTTGGAAGGATGTGGAGGCAGAAAGAAAGTGGGCAAAGTGATGGTCTGTCCAACATGTAAAGGAGTAACAACTTTGGGAAGAAAGGACGGACAAGTTTGCAGGACAACCTTGTCCGGATGAACAGTCCGAAAAGGAGGCTTAGAGGAAAGTGCTTGGAGCTCACTCACCCTGCGCGCAGAGGTGATAGCCACCAGAGAAGCAGTTTTCAATGTCAGAAGCCTGAGAGGACAGTTATGTAGCGGCTCAAAGGGAGTGCACATTAGATATGTAAGAACCAAGTTCAAGTCCCACTGGGGCATTACAAAGGGAACAGGAGGAAAAAGATGAGTAATGCCCTTAAGAAAGCGATTTACAACAGGGGACTTGAAAATAGAAGGCTGATCAGAAAGCCTAAGGAAGGATGAAATGGCCGAGAGGTAGCCCTTTAGAGTTTCCAGAGCAGAGCCCTGCTGGGCCAAAGAAAGGAGGAACAAGAGAACCTCAGAAAGAGGGGTGGAAAAGGGATCCACAGCCTTTGCTGTGCACCATGCCACAAATTGTTCCATCTGCAGGCGTATACAGTCTTAGTGAAGGGAAGCCTGGCAGCCAAGAGAACATCAAAGACTTCGGGAGTCAGGTCAAACGACGTCAACTGCCACTGCTCAATCTCCACGCAAGGAGGCTGGACAGGATCGGGTGGAGGACCGTCCCCTGCTGCTGAGACAGAAGTTCCACCCAAAGAGGCAGTCTGATAGGAGGATCGATGGCCATGTTGAGCAGCTCGGGATACCAGACTCTTCATGCCCAAACCAGAGCCACCAGAACAACTTGGGCCCGGTCGCTCTTGATCTTCTTCAGCACTCTGGGTAGAAGTGGAAAGGCATAAAGGCTTATAGAAGACCGCAACTCCTCTTGTGACGAAATGCGTCGCTTAGCGGGTGCCGCCTTGTAAATTCCAACGCGTAGAATTGCTGACATTGTGCGTTCTCTTCGGTGGCGAATAGATCTAACCAAGGCTTTCCCCACTGTTGAAAGAGACCTTGCACCACCTCCGAGTGAAGACGCCATTCGTGATCCATCATGCACCTGCGGCGGAGTTTGTCCACCCTGGCGTTCAGGGAACTTGCCAGGTGTTGAACCATAAGGGATATGCACTGATGTTCCAGCCATGTCAAGAGGCGGAGGGCCTCCTGACAAAGGGTCCACGACCCCACCCCACCTTGTTTGTTGCAGTACCACATGCCAGTGGTAGCAAACGAAGTCCTGCGCACGCAATCAGGATAGCGCTATTAATAGCATACAAAACGAAATGAACAATACTCGGGGACTGTGGTTTCTTGAAAGAAAAGCATCAACGTCAATGGAATTTTTGAGAATGGTATTCTTTATGTGTAACAAAGTCTGACCAATACATGGTGCAAGAACATTCAGCCGACACGTGTTTCGTCACACTGTGTGTAGCTATGACTCTTCAGGGCTGAAGTAGTGTACAATAACGCGGCTCCAGAAAAAGTAATGTGCGGTTTAAAAATACCGTATCAGATGTGGTGAGGTGAGCGGCGAGATATATCGACAGCTAGGGTTACCAACACCCTGGAATCCGGGAACCCGTTATCCGCGATTCACTCACGCACCCGAGCTTTCACCCGAACCGGAGGATCCACCACCCATGATCCGCATTACACCCGAGTGCCCAGCTGATTACCCTAGCTGTCGATATATCTCGCCGCTCACCTCACCACATCCGATACGGTATTTTTAAACCGCACGTTACTTTTTCTGGAGCCGCGTTATTGTACACTACTTCAGCCCTGAAGAGTCATAGCTACACACAGTGTGACGAAACACGTGTCGGCTGAATGTTCTTGCACCATGTATTGGTCAGACTTTGTTACACATAAAGAATACCATTCTCAAAAATTCCATTGACGTTGATGCTTTTCTTTCAAGAAACCACAGTCCCTGAGTATTGTTCATTTCGTTTTGTATGCTATTAATAGCGCTATCCTGATTGCGTGCGCAGGACTTAGTTTGCTATTTATTCAAGTGGGTTTTCCCACTTAATCGCAGGGATCTTTTTGGGTTGGTATCCCTGACCTGGCAGCACCTAAACTTACTTTCGCACAGTGATACCCTTAGTGCACACGCTTGAGCGCCATCTTCCTTCATTCCCATCCAACCCCACATGCCAGTGGTGTTCTCCGTGAACACCTGCAATGCTATTCCCCCGACAGAGGGAAGGAATACTTTTAGTGCAAGATGGATCGCCCGAAACTCCAGAAGGTTGACGTGAAGACTTGATTCCACCAGAGGCCAGAGGCCTCTGATCTTACCCTCCCACATGTGGCCGCCCGATCCCAGAAGTGATGCATTGGTCACCACTGTGAACTCTGGTTGGGGAAGGGAGAGGGATCTGCCGTCAACCCAATCCTGGTTAGTCACCACTGCAATTGGTGTGCAGTGCCCTCTGCGATCTTGACGCAATCGGTCAGGTACCCCTGATATTGTGCCCACTGTAACTTCAGGGCCAACTGCAGAGCCTGCATATGCCATTTGGCATGGTCTACCAGCAGGATGCAGGAAGCCATGAGGCCCAGCAGACTTAGGGTCATTCTGACCGAAACCCGGGATAGATGCTGAAAGATCGAAATCATAGCCTGAATATCCCAGACTCGCTGCTCGGGAGGATAGGCCTGAAACTGCACTATGTCCAGAACCGTTCCGATGAAGAGGAGCTGCTGAGAGGGACTTCGGCACGTTGATAGAGATCCCCAGCAAATGCAGGAGGTCCGCAGTAGTCTGGGGGTGGGAGACGACAGCCTAGGGCGAGCCTGCCTTCGACAACCAGTCGTCGAGATAGGGGAAGACTGGAACCCCTTATCTGCGCAGATGAGCTGTGACCACCGCCATCACTGTCGTGAACACCCGAGGGGCACTTGTAAGGCCAAAGGGGAGCACAGTGAACTGAAAATGCTTGTGGACTACCGTGAACTGTAGGTAATGCCTGTGGGCTGGCAAGACGGGGATGTGGAAATTGGCGTCCTGCAAGTCCAACATTACCATCCAGTCTCCAGGGTCGGGAGCAGACAACCTACTCTGGATTCTGAGCAACTGGGCCAAGTACCACTTCAGCACTTGACTCATAGTAGCGTAGTCTGAGCAGTCCAAGGCTTCCTAGAGGTGGGGGATGGGTTTAGATACCGAGTGGAGGGAACAGGCTCACATGTCAAAATACACGGAGTTGCAGCAATAAATTACTGTCCAGTCAAATACTCACTTTTAAGATAAAAGGAACATTATATTTTACTGCTAACACCACAAAGGAAAATACAAAATTCTAAAACAACTACTATGCACTTCTTGCTAGTTCTAATGACCCACTCTGTCATATGGGGTCACCATATCTCTTTTTTTTTTAACGGAGTTTTATATAGCGCGAGCTTGATCAGGTATCAGAGTGCTTTACATAGCACCAGTTGCGTTACATGAGCACACATTCATTTTTGTAAGGCACGGGGAGATTAAGTCATTTGCCCAGAATTACAGGATGTTCAGCGTCATTGCCGAGACTCGAGCCTGGTTCTCCAGATTGGAGTTCCACCGCCCTAGCCATTAGGCCAACTCCTCTCCCCAACTCCCTCTACCACTTGCTGTACGGGGGCACTGGCCCAACTGCCACAACAGATGCCTGCATGATGGCTCCTCATTGGCATACGGGGTCCCTGGCTGGCTCTTCACTGCACAATGTTAACAGCCGACGGCACATGACAATCTGTCCACGGCAGCACTTCCTGGCATATAGGGGTCACAGATTCCACACTGTACATGCGCTCTGGCCCGATAGACGCACCAATAAGGGTAGTTCACTTGGGGAGGCACTCCTGCCATAAGGGGTCACCAACACCTCATTGCATAGAGCTCTGGCTCGATCAGAACAGCAATATCCAAGGCTCACTTCATTGAGGCCCTCACCCTGGCATACATCGGTCACTGACTTCGTCAAGCGCACACGGGCAATGACCCAGTCAGTGCAGCAGACATTCCTCATACCTCGTTCAGGGAATCCACTCAACAGGATTCCTCACTGGACCTTGCTCCTTCCAACACACCCCTCTTTCTCACAGGACACACTGGACTTGGCAAGCAGGCAGACGCTGATGCTCCATGCTCCTTGACAGGTGGTCTTGGATTCCCTGGATGACGTCCCCTCACCCAGCAGTGAGACTAGCAGGCCTTGGCCCCCAGTCCTAGAGAAGTCTTGCAGAGCTTGCCCTCCTCACACAGCTTGACTGGCTGCTTGACAGTTAACAATTTTTGGGGTCACAAGCTGCCCTTCTTACAGTCTATTTGCAGACACCAAATTAACTTGCAAGTCCCTAGTAAAGTGGTACTACATGTACCCAGGGCTTGTAAATTGAATGCGAATAGTGGGCCTGCATTAGTAATTGTGCTACTCACCTAAATAGCACTTTAAGCAGGTCTCAGGCCTGCCACTGCAGCCTGTTTGTGCAGATGTATACTGCCATTTCAACCTGGCAAAATAAACTTTTTGCCGGGCCTAAACCTTCCTTTTTAATACATACAAGTCACCCCTAGGGTTGGCCCTAAACAACCCCTAGGGCAGGGTATTTACAAAGTTGGGCATGTACTTTGAAGTTTTACATGTCCTTTTATTAAAAACATCTCCCATAGGATTGCATTGGGTTACCATATTAAGTTATGTAATGTTATGTCATGCTAACATCACTTAGTATAGCATGGCGAATCATCTCCGGAGGAATATTGTAGTGCTTCAGCTGAAGTATAAGACTAGCAAAACTAACTAAAACAGGCATGTTTTAAGGAGTTCTTATAAACTTTCCCATCTCAGTACACACGCAAATTGGTAGGGGGAAGTGTATTCCAGTAGAAGGGAGTGAGGTAGGAGAAAGACCTCCCAGGGCTTTGTCTGTGGATCTCAGCAGTCTGGTCGAGTGATAGTATCGGAGTCTATTTTGTAGCTAGGTTGGGGCATTGCTATTCAAAGTATTATAGGGAAAGCAGCACATCTTACAGAAAATCCTTTTGCTAATAGGCCGCTCGCAGGCGTGGACACTGGAGAATTTTACTCTTATCTTCATCTTTTAACAACGAGGGGTTTTAATAACGACGTCTTCGTGTTGGTGCATTTGGAGCCTGTTTCCTGCTGGGACTGCGAGGTCCAGGGTGCGCTGCTGTCCAATCTGATTGAGCGCACCTGGACACTCTTCCCGGCTCCTCCCCCTCCTCTCTCGCCTACATAACGCCTCGCGGCCCCCGCTTCGCGGGAGCCGCTCGCAGGCGTGGACACTGGAGAATTTTACTCTTATCTTCATCTTTTAACAACGAGGAGTTTTAATAACGACGTCTTCGTGTTGGTGCATTTGGAGCCTGTTTCCTGCTGGGACTGCGAGGTCCAGGGTGCGCTGCTGTCCAATCTGATTGAGCGCACCTGGACACTCTTCCCGGCTCCTCCTCTTCCTATTTAAATTCCGCGCCTACTACCGCGTTGCGGGATGCGTTGCGGGATGCGTTGCGGGGCGTAGTCCGGGGCGAAGCCCGGGCAAAGGGCGGGCCCGTTTAAGCCCGTTCAAGCCCGTTCAAGCACGGACCGGGCCCTGTCCCTTTGCTCCACTGTCTCGCCGCGCCCAAGGAAGTAAGTCACTATGGACACACGGAGTAAATTAACGAGATCCCAACCGATAGTATCTGGAACTTTGGATAATTTTATTATCAGGGCGAACTCTGTAATTCAGGGGGAACTGAACATGCTAGAAAGGCGCTTATCTGATGGGATTGCCAGTACACGCAGGTCATCTCTGGGTCTAATCGCATCTGCAGGCTCCCCTTCAAACCTCGATGACTCACAAGCAGCATTGATGGACAGTATCGATCGTACAATTGAATCTGTATTATGCGACTTAAGATCTAGCTCCCCCTCATGTAGAGATACTCTTCAATCCATTCCTGAGGGTACTGATCAGACTATGCATTCCCGATTGCCGGACCGGATGTCAAATCGAGCACAGTATATTGAGGAGGGTGCTGTCCCAAAAAGAAAACGAGTGGGGGCCACCAAGAGAGGGAAAAAACCCAGACTCGATAGACCTCATACTAGTACTGTTAATGTATCCATACCAACATGTACTAGGCCTGCCCAAGTCAACAATGGCACTTTTAAACCCCCATTGGAACAAACCTTATTGACGTCTAATACCTCTATACATGTCTCTGATTGTGACTTGGAACCCGACGAGGGCTCTTGCCGATTTACTGATACTGTAAATACTGCTATTAAGGGACTTCTTACTTCACTGATTGTTAGGTTTGATGCAATTGATATTAGGCTTAAAGAAATAGAAAGGGCCGTTACAGCCCCTGCAAACGTATTAGAGAGCAGAGCCAAACCGTGTGCTGTATGTGAAGCAAGTAAAGCGGATTCACATTTTCCCTCCCTTCCTATTCCCTTAGGCTCCCCAAACTCACTTCAAAGGAAGGAAACCCTTCCACTTGGAATTCGAGATCCTATGCCAAGCATACCAGAACTTACACCAAACATTTCTCTGCCCATATCCTCTGCCCTTCAACATACATCCTCTGTGCCTGCCCAATGTCAAACACAAACCCTAACTAAGAACTCAGTTACAGTACCTAACCCACAATATGTAGACTCGGACCAAATTTTTAAGGATCCAAGAGCCAACACTAATTCAAATATGGCTTTAACAAACCGGAGAAACATAATTAATCTTCCACCAGAAGCCTCACCTTATGTTGTTGTTTTAACAGGCGTTCCGGAACTTACTAACTCATCGCCTGAATCCTATGCATCTTTAAAAAATTAAAGTCATTAACTGGCTTAATAAGCATAGGCCTCTCCCCCCAAATATTAGGTCACAGGTTCTAATGGTTAGAAGGGTTCCTTGGCTGGGTAGCACTACAAAGAATATCAAGGGTGACTGTATTTTGGTCAATTTTAGTAACCGCCTAACAGCTCCCTATATTCTTAATTGGACTGGTAGTAACAGTACCTCCCTTATTAATTCTCTACCTCTGTCTTTTTTCTATCCCCCAATTCACACTTTCTTCCAGGATGATATGGATGATAATTGGTCTAAAGTTGGGGGCAATGGGGCTAGAGGTAGGCCTAGGCGCTTCCATATCGATGAGCCCTTGTGCTCTGGTTACTCAACTTTCAATAGGTACGCCTGTCTTGAGGATGTCGATTGACTTCCTCAGGAAGTCTCTATTTCTGTTCCATCCCCTGTAGTGCTTCCACTTTCTAATTGCCAGTCCACTTCTCCTGCTCCTATCCTTGTTCCTATTACCACTCCTATTTCTCCAAATTTGTGCGAGCCTTCCATTTGTAAAACTCCCGTAGCTCCTTCCAACTGTATAACAAAACACAAAGTGCTCTCATGGAACATAGCCGGTTTACCCAGCAAACTTGATTGCCCAATTTGGGGCTCCTTCATAGATCTTCACCAAATATGTTGCTTCCAAGAAACTTGGGCAAGACAAGATTACCATCGATTGGGTTATGCTACTTATTCAATTCCGGCGGTGTGGGGTGGTCGTGGCCGCCCTTCTGGTGGTTTGACTATTTGGGTTGCTACTCACTTGGGATGTACTGTTACTAATTTTGAAACTGGGTCTGATGATATTCTATGTTTGATACTGGATTGGGGCTTAGATAATAAACTGGCGGTGATTAATGTATACGCCAGACCCGTGAATTTTTGTGCGGAATCCCGGGTGATTGAGGCCCTTTCTAATGTCTTAACTGGAATACCCGACCATATAATGCTTCTTATAGTTGGTGATTTTAACTCTCATTTTGAACCACTTGAGGGCCTGGTGGACCAAATAAACCTAGAAGAGGACGAAATCTGGAATATTCCCCAGGTTTCAGGCCCAATGGCTAGGGCCTGGACACCCCTGGCTATCCAGATTACTTCCTTGACAATGGTCCACTCTATTAGGGCTTGTAATGGACGAACCACTTTAGATAATCCCCCTAAGCCCACATTTAATAAGCCAGGCAGAGAGGCCAGACTTGATTATATTTTTGTCCAAGCCAAGGAATGGAATAGAGTCCTTGATTTTCAAGTCATTCCAAGGGGGGAGAGTGACCATAATCCTCTTATACTGGATGTCTCCCTATCTGGTCTGTGCCCTCTAGATTTAGCGTTACCACCCAACACGGAGCCATCAGACTCAGCCATTCTCTCAAATAATAAGCGGAGAATTAAATGGACCAAATTGGTTCGTAATTACAAATAATTATCCCAAGTTTATGCTGTAGCTGCCTCGGTTTTAAACAATATAGTGGAGATTTTAGAGCAGTATTCCCCTCCAAACTACTATGAGAAATTGGCTACTGCCCATCAGGAATTGTTTCATATGTTGTCTGGTTTATTTAACCCAACCGTTCCTTGTAAAAAGGGACTTGTAAACCAGCCCAACTGGTATAACAAGACCTGTAGATCGGCCAAGAGCGACCTGCTTGATGCTATAAAGAAGAAAGCCTCTAGGTCTGACATTCAACACAAGAGACAGACTTATAGATGCCTGATACACTTTGCTAAATTGGAATGGGCTTCTGAAAACTGGGAGAATTTAACATCTGCCCTAAAATCTAGAGATCCACAGAGATTTTGGTTGATTGTATCTACTGGCACAACCGAACCTCCTGCAATTGTAATTAATAACATTGCCCCAGAAGCCTGGGAAACCCACTTTAGCACTCTTTATAGGGGCCCGACATCTGCCCTAGTGAGTCCATCATACGCAGTACCAAGTCAGGACCAGGTAAATTTTACGCTAACTGAAATCCAGCTTGCAATTTCCCAACTTCCTGCTGGGAAATTTGTACAGGTGATTTGTACAAACACGAACCTAGAGTATGGGCACCATATCTTACATTATTATTCAATGCTATTCTTGATGGTTTGCCTGTTCCCTCTACATGGCTAGGCGCCGAAGTTGTGCCTATTTTCAAAAAAGGGCCCCCCTTGTTGCCAGGGAATTATAGGCCCATTAGCTTGATAGATGTTGCACAGAAACTTTTCTCGAGGCTGATCCTGGACCGTATTATGGAATGGGTCGAGGCCTCTGAGATTCTGAGCAACTATCGAGCTGGCTTCCGAAAGAGCGTTTCCACAACTGATCAGATTTTCAGGTTGTGTATGCTCTTCTGGAAAACAGTAAAGATAGAGGGGGGGCTCCCTCTACACAGTCTTTGTCGATCTCCGTGCGGCTTTCAATTTAGTTCCCCGCACAAAATTATGGACCGTGTTACAAGATTTAGGCCTCCCAGGGCCTCTCTTGCACATACTGGTGCGCCTCCATACTAACAACTATGCGAGGGTAAGATGCGGTAGAGATGGTAGCCTCTCAGCTAGTTTCCCTGTCGAAAGAGGGGTAAGGCAGGGTTGTGTTCTGGCGCCCACGTTGTTTTGCCTTTATGTAAATGGTCTAATTTCTCATTTAAATGATGTACCCAATAGAGATGCTCCACGGCTTGCGGGTATTGGCATTTCTGCCATTATGTTCGCCGATGACACGCTGCTTTTAGCTAAGACCCCTATGGGGTTACAACGTGTCTTGGATGGCTTTGTATCCTTCTGTATTGACCGGGGGTTGGAGATCAACACGGCTAAGACCAAATTTATGATCTTCAACCCCCCTAGGTCTCTTCGCCCTAATCCCACCATAAATGGAACCAGCCTAGAAAGAGTCCACACTTTCGAGTATTTGGGTCTAACTCTGAATGAGAAAATGACCTGGTCCCATCACCAGATAAAATCAAATTTAAAGTTAACTCAAAGGGTAGGGGGAATCCTGAAATTATGGAACCAATCCATGACTCATCCGATTGGTCCGCCTCTGGAAATTTACAAAATGCAGGCTCGTGGGGCTTTAATTTATGGCGGCGAACTCTGGGGCATTGACTGTGCCCCTGAGATTGCCGCTACGGAAAACAAGTTCTTACGGAACTTGTCTGCCCTTCCATCTAGCACGCCGTTACTTCCCTTGAGGCTCGATATGGGACTGAGACCGTTAAGGGAAGAACTTGGTGTGAAGCCTTTAACTTTTTGGAGGCGTCTCTGGACAACCCCCGAACTTTTGAGCTATCGCTCTGAACTTATGGAACTCTACCTTCATCCAGCTCTGGGCAAAATCCCATGGCTTAACTATGTCAAAAATGAATTTATTAGGCTGGGCCAACGGACCCACTGGACAAAACCCCTAGAGGCCTGTGCGACTATATCTCGTAAAGAACTTGTTGCACTATACCATAATTCTAATCTCTCGGCATCTCTTGCAAGCGAGAATTTGGGATCAATGACCACTACTTTTGTAACCACTAAGGATCACTATAGATTGGAAACCGTCCTGAACGATATAAATCCCGTCGCCTTGAGAAAACTATTTCTACAATGGCGATATAACGCACTACCAGTTAGAGCACTCACCAGTAAATGGCACCCTCCTACCTTAAAAAATTGCCCTGCATGCTCTAGTGAGCTGGAGGACGATATTCATTTAATGTTTTTTTGTCCTATGTACACTAAATCTAGGAAGAAGTGGATCGCTCCTATTTGTAGGAATTGGGGCTTTAGACGACATTTAGATGCCTATAGGCTGCTGAAAAGTGATTTATCTTCTTCTATTGTTTTTGCTATTAGCAAGTATCTAGCAGCAGTATGGTATATCAGAAGAATTCACCTGCCGAAATGAAATGTAAAATTGCTTACTTGTGGCTAGGATTATGCTGCAATTTTCCTATATTTGCAATTGTATTCACCCTAGTTTAGAGTTGTATTTTATTATTATTGTAAGATTTCTCTCTTTAAGATAATTTGTGTTATTCAAATGCATTTGTATGATTTCTTTTATGATTCTTTGAATCGAAATAAAGATTTAAGAAGAAGAAGAATAGGTAGCCAATGCAGAAAATGTAGTATTGGAGCATAGAGAGAACCAGACAAGAGACTGCACACAAGTCTGGCTGCAGTATTCTGCACCACCTGCAATTTAGACAGTAAAGTCTCATTGGCACCAACAAGTAGAACATTTCCATAGTCGAGAAGACTTGTGACTAAGGCTTGAACTAGGGTTTCCTCAGAAGAAGAGGGGAGCCAAGGAAATGTTTTTTTTTTTTTTTTAATAATCGCATTGTGGCAAAACAAGTTACTGAGGGGTTAAGACATGTTCTTACATGGACAACGAAGTGTCCAGCTTAACAAGAGACTTTTGACTACTTGTTTTGGGGATGGGGCAGGTCCAGGTCGGATGGCTACCAGCCGACTTCTACTGATGTTGGGCTTTCCCGAATAGAAGTATTTTGGTCTTTTCTCCATTTAAATGCAGGCAGTTATTGGACATCCAGTAAGCTATCCTCCTTATACAGTCAGAGAAACGGTCTATCACACCTTCCATATCAGGACAGAAGGAGATGACCAACTGTGTGTCATTTGCATAAGATGTTGTCTCGAAATTACATGCTGTGAACGATTTGTGCCACCTGGGCAACATAGATGTTAAATAATGTGGGGCTTAGTGTGGATCCCTGTGGTGCTCCTTTTCCCACTGGCATGGTGCGAGATTTAAAGGGCTTCAGAGAGATGGTTTGAGTGCGGTCTCACAAAAAAAATCAACTAACCGTTGGCGAGGAGAAATGGCCTTAGGAGAAGGCAGACAAACTAAAAAGACTGCCACGTTGGTCCTGGTTTGGAGGGAAATTAGCATAGATATTGTTTATTTTTACTGCAAAAACATTGGCTAGCGAGTCGCCCAGCTCTCTTGAAGCCAGGATCACACGCGTGCAGGCATGAGGTTAAAAAAAATAAATAAATCATTCAGTTATCTGAAGAGAATTTTTGTGGAATTGCCTGCCTGTTCGATCTTATTTATAATAAAGGTTCTTCAGGCTGTTTGGATAGCATTACGATAGCTCTTCAACAGCTATTTAATTCTTGTTTGTCTGCAAGAAGATGGGTCCTCCCAGCCTTTTGCACTTGGATTTCACCAGTTTAAGTTGGCTGACAACCAGAGGGCCTGGTTTCTGCTGGGGGTGGCAGGAGTCTGTCTAAGAAGGGCAATTTTATCTAGTGCTTGGGAAAAGGAGTCTTATAAATTTCCCAGAGCAGTCTCCATATTTACATAACTAGGAAACTCAGATATAACATTTAGTAAGTAATAACTTTCAATTAGGACCATGTGGACAGTTCATGTTTGGTGTCTAAACAATTGGAATTAAAAGCCCACTTTAATGGTAAAGTCAGATTTGAAGTCACAGTTCTGGAAATGCCACTTTTCGAAGTTTGCTTTTTCCTGTCCCAACCATTTGGCGTCTGCTGCTTGTATCCTGGGTCACATGACCAAGTGGAGTTGTCAAATGTTATTTGCGTATTACTCCCAAACATTGAGAGAAAGAGAAGCTAATTGTTGGCAGGATTGGCCACTCAGAGTTAACAAGGGGGAGGAGCAGTCATCTACCATACTTACACATCAAAAGGCTCAGTCCAAGCACTCTCACAAAGAGTTTGGCACTAGTCCTTTGTGTCACCAGTCAAGCTGGGGCCAGGGCAGGGAGGAAGGGGATGCCCAACACCTCAGGGGATGAAGCCTTTAAAAACGTCTCCCACTTCAAAATGGACACCAGGTATAAATATTTGACTTCACACCCCAACTCTTCAGTAAACATCTGGACCTGTGTAAGACTACGATGGCTTGCAGAGCTGTTTTGCTTCAAGGAGGACTGCCACTCTACTTCTCTCCTGCCTGGGTGAGAAGGACTGGACTTGCATTGTGGACCCATGACATCCAGAGTGACTCCACATGCTAGGTGGTCGGCCTAATGATCAGAAGCCTCAGAACAGGCTTCCTCAAAATTCAGCCCAGCACCTGGACTCTGCTAGCTGTGAGCACTGCCCTCTCAAGTGACGCCACCCCAATCCTGGGCCATTGGAAGTGGGCCTGAAGGTGCTCTGCCAACTCAGCTGTGGTACCCATTGGAACAGATGCAAAGCCTCACCACACAGATGTCTGCATCAGAATCCATGCCAAGCCACACAAAGCCTCAACACACTGCAGCCATGCAGCCAGCTCCACTGAAATCACCACAAAACGATGCAAAGCACCTCCATCTACACTGCCCAGCTCACCGGAACTTAAGCAAAGTGACACAAAGCCCTGCAAAGCCTCGCCGCACAGCTTCATCGGAACAGATGACGAGAAGCCTCCCAAAGCAATACAGTGTACCAGGATTTACAACACTTTGTTCAGCGGGCCTAACTAGGTTCCTGTGGTGGACCCACGCTCCATCGCGGTCGGCTTGTACTAGTGACTTTTCTGGGTCGGGCGCAACTAGATGACCACAGTTGGCACTTTGTGCTTTTTGGAACTATTTTCACTTACATCTTACAAATTGATAGCTCTGGTTCTACGGATTAGATTTTTGTAATTTTGGTCTTACTTACCTCGTGATGTGTTTCATTGTATTACTGTTTGAAGTGCTGCATAAATACTTTACACATTGGCTCTAAATTAAGCCCGACTGCTTTTTCCCCCAAAGTACCAGAGGGTTAAGCACAGATTAATTTGAGGTTTGCTTGTGACTTCAACCCGACAATGATTGTGGTTGCTGCTTTAGTAGGGTTTCACACCCCTCAACAAGTAACCTAATTTCTCATAGATAGTGAGACAAAAGAACAAGCTACCTTCGGTAACGATGTATCTTTAAGAGACCTACATTAGCTATAGATTCCTTACCTTAAAATTACCCATAGGTGTCAGACTGGATCTGGAGAATTTTTCTGTAGCAGTACTCCTGCGTTTCAGTAGGTGGCGTACATCGACTTTGCGTCCATCGTCAGCATCGGGCTCGCAGGGATGAGGTTGTGGTGTCTACTTAGACACCACCTCTGAACGCTGACGTCAGTTCTGATACGACTTTCCAAGCCAGAAGCACAGAGCCATGCAAGACACTGACAACTGGTGCACAAAACTAGGGCCCTGGAAGGGTGTCTCTATCCCTAGAAGTCAGTTCGCAGAACGCGGAGGATGGGTGGGGCGGTAAGGAATCTATAACTTATGTATGTCTCTTACAGATACATTGTTACCAAAGGCAAGTAAATTGTTCATCTGAAAGAGACAATTATTTAGATTCCTTACTATAGAATAGATACCCCAGCAATGCCAACCCCGGAGGTGGGTCTTCACACCAGAAAGTCCTGGAGAACAGAACGACCGAAAAAGCAGTCTTGTCGGACTTGGCTATCCAGGCAGTAATGTTTTGTGAATGTGTGCAGGGATGACAACGTGGCTGCCTGGCAGATGTCAATCAGAGGAACTCCACGTCCCAAAACAGTAGAGCCTGCCGTCGCCCGGGTAGAGTGGGCGGGCAGTCCTACTGGAGGCTCTTGTAAGGGACTTCGCTGGATTTGGATTTCTGCTATACAAATTTGGACCTATCAAACTGACGGACTGCTTAAAATTCATTGGTGGTGCTCTGGACAATCAATTAAATTATTTTAGTTTAGAAATGTACTAGAAACACGCCGCATACCTTGCCCTGGCCACAATACGTAAGATGTACCCCTCGGCATCGGCGGCATGTCCGCGGTGCCATGCGTCAGACGCTGACTTTCTGCACATGATGTGGAACTGTTCCAAGCTGCGGGAGTTCTGGGCGGAGGTGACGCTGGAGCTTGCGGTGGTGACGGGACGCACCCCTTGGGACACCATTGAAGCCTGTCTTCTCGGATTATTTCCTATCCCCAAAAAGGCAAAGCTAATGCGTAGACTCGCAGGGCTGGTCCTGATACTGGCGAAGTGCATGATAATCAAACGCTGGAAGGCAGCTCGGGCGCAGAGAATTGAGGCCTGGCGCGAGGAGGTGGGCAGATGGGCAGTGGCGGAACGGGAGGCTTTATACCAGGAGGAATACAGGGGCCTGAGGAAACGACCGATGGCACTGTAATGGGCTCAACTGATGGAGCAGTTCAAGGCGATAGTAGCCCCGGACCCCGCAGGGTCACCAACTGCTCTGCGAGTTAGTGGGGGCGCTTGGAACTGGCGGAGCTGGGTGGGTGATGCACCGGTAACCCCCCTTGTTATCTGGGATCTCGAATGTCTCCTGAGCGTGGGGGTCCTTCCTGGCCCCGCTCATGGGCTGGCTTTTCCTTCCCCTCTCTTCCCCCCCCCCCCCTCAGGGGGGCTTGCCGCCCTGTCCCCTCTTCTGCCTTCCCTCTGGGGGTCTTTTCAACTCCCCCCCCGCTTTTTCTTTCCCCCTCCCGCCGCGGACTCCTCCCCTTCCTCCCCCTCCTTTCCCCTTCCTCCTCTTCCTCGGTACGGACCCCCCCAGGAGGGGGTATCGGAGCTGGGTGGGCACCTGCCGCAGTTACATCGGCGGGGGTGGCCCTCCCGAGCAGCGGCACCAAAGTTCTTAGTTCGTTTGGGGGTGGGGGGAGGGTGGTGGTTTGTTGGGGTAGGGCTGCATTGCATATCATACTGATCTGCTCTCTGTAGGTGTGATACATGCCACTTGGGTTACTAGTTGAGTGTCTCATTTGCTGATAACCATTGACAATGTGGGATGGGGTGTGCCTCATCGATGGAGGGGCGGATCTTTGTCAGTGGGATACCAGATCGTGGCTTATTCTCAGAAAAATGCACAGATGACGCATGCATACAAGATGTAACTGTTCACTATTGTTGTCTGATGCTCAATAAAGATGTTTTAAAAAAAATAGAAATGTACTAGAAACTAGGTTCTTTCCCATATGAGTTGAAAGCTCCCTATATTAGACAACATCTAAAAGAAAATCTTTGATCTATCCACCCACCAAACTGCAAACCAACATCTAAAGGCCTGTTACTAGAAAAAAGATTAAACATTTGTTTTTTACTAAACTTTCCAAGTTTACGGATAAAAATTACTAATGAACATCTGGATTCAGACCAGGCAGTGGCATACGGTCAGCCATTATATCCATTTGTGATTACTTGAAACGCTCAATAGACAAGAACGGAGTGGCTGTCCTATTGCTTCTGTACCTATAATCGGTATTTGTCACTGTCTACTACCAGATACTACTACAAATACTCAATTATCTTGGAATATGTAAAACGGTTCTAAAACAGATTATCTCTTAACCCAGACAGAAAAAGCATAGTATAACTAACCCCCTTAGCAGATCTGATTAGATTTGTCAGCCTCACCTATTACAAATATGCAACTGATATGCAAAGCATGCCAAAATGGATGGACGGAAGAGCACTACAAAACTTGATGACTGCCTTTTTGCAATAAATGCATGGATAAGGAGGAACTACCTGAAGCTCCGAGATCACAACCTGTGGACTATAGCCATAAATACCAACCTACCACCACAGGGCCCAAGAAAGTGGAGGCCCCTCAAACGATATCAAGAAAAGTAAGAAACCTAGGGTTAAGAATGCAACCAGATCTTTTGTGATACCACATCAACAAGGTCAACACCTTGTACACAATGAAAACACTGCGCCACATCTTTGCATTGATATTAAAGAAAAAAAAGCTGCAAGTCCTACTTCTAATCTCCAAGTTTCACTATGCCAACAGCTTATACCCTGGTACCCACAGTGTCGTCATATGCAAATTCAACCAATCCAAAATGCTCGGCAAGACACTTTCTCTGTTTTCACCAAAAAGAACAACTCCAATCCTGCAATCACTACAATGGCTACCTCTAACAAGAAGAGCACTGTAAAAGGAACTCTGCATCACCTACAGAGACTCCTAAGAAAAAGTATCACTATGCTTACAAGTTAAATTCAAGCAATGCAAACATAAAAGAACACTGATCAACGCACGACCTTCCTACAAGAAATCCATAGGAGGTCCATCTTTCTTCTTGCACGTTGCCAAGTTTTGGAACTTACCACCAGCCAGGATTCTTAACATTCAGAAGCATTTACACTTCAAAAAAAATGTACAAACCTGACTATTTCCAAGATATACACATCATTCAGCAACCTTGGGATAGATCCTAAAATAGTAATCGCTCATTCAGGTACAATTTACAGTCCACAAATATTGAACAGCTCAACCAGTGCATATCTTTCTGTATGCAGGAAAGTTATGAAGGGGCTGACCTATGTCTACCCTGCGTAGTATAAAGTAATGTCAATTCATGAATAATCCTCCAGCCCCACCCCAATAATAATATCATAACACATAGTAACTGAGCGGCCCATTGTGGTTAAAACAGGCTGTGTAGTAAATCCCTTATACTGCTTCATGTTTTACACTCACATAGGGTACAGGTCATGTGCTATAGTCAGTACTGTACTAGTCCACAGCAATAAACCACCCATCAACAACTCAACATGCATGGAAAAACAGAAGAGCTCTGACACATACTGCTGGCTAATGAGGGATTCTAATTCAGTTCATCACTTCAGGTGTCAACCAGCTACATACTATGACCAGTTTTGGAAATTCAAAGACAATCATATGTTGGATTATAGTAACAGAGTTCATCCCAGCAGAACTCCAACACTTATCTCCCAATCTATGCCTTCCTAGGACCTTTAACTTAAAACTAAAAATCTCAGAATAGACAAGCGAGTGCAGAATCCACCTGAGCAGACTACAATCATAAGAAATATGAAAAGGGATCAGCAGTGTTTAAAGCGGTCAGCTTACTGAAAATCAAATACTGCAATACTTTCACTCACACTTCACACAATAACAATACCTCAGTGGTCATCATGCTTAAGATGGAATCACTTCCAACATGACTGCCCTTCCAACCACACACCCTATGTGGTGTAGTATGCCACGTAGGGAAGCACTACAGTTTCCCCACAGAGGGGTAGGAAGTGCTACATAAAAAGTTACAATAGAATTTAGTGATATTCTGGTGTCCTTCTTTACCTAGGACAATGGCACAGCAAATAGGTTTATTTAAATAGTTGTGAATTAGGTATTTGAACCTTTTTTCACTCTTACTCTACATGGCCTGCATTGCAAGCAAAACCTGCTTTACTCAAAGCTGCATGTCCCCGCCCCGCCCTTTACCTTTTTTATATGGTTTTAACTTTAGAGGTGTCAGAACATATTCTTTCTGTGAGGTGAAAGGTATGTTAGTTTTCTTTTAGTATTTGGAAAACAACCATCGCAGGTTCTTCTTTGTGGGGGGCTTTCAGATATTTCTTTTTGCTGAGCTTTGATCTTGTCTTCAGGCAGGACTAAACTTTTTAATCCTTCATTTATTCCTCTCAGGAATACTTTGAGTTTGTGACAATTGTACTGATGCAATGATTTCCAAATACAATTTCAGCAATTTTCCTATTTTTATTTTCATCATCAGTTTCTTTACATATTACAATGTCTGGAAGGTTCAATAGGAATGAGCCAGGAGTGGCTTAGGTAAAGGATGTTATCTTTATTGCATCCTAAGCCCTTAAGTAAAGCACCATCTGTATAGGTCTAGTTACTGCTTCATCTTCCCTCAAACTAACTAATTTCAGTGTGCACACTATCATACAAACAAACTCTCAAGCACACTACATTATCATTTATTATCATTATTTCAAACAACTCCTCCCAAATACAGGTAATGTGAACACAAAATACCACCTACCCCTTTCTTATAAAAGAGCAAAATATAAAAATTACACATTACCATACAATGAAAAAGTACACACTGTGAGACTTGATTTGGGAATATAACACTTTACCAAAGAGCTTTACTGGACAGTGTGGTGTGCTTCTAACCAGCGAGAATGTTTTTCTATCACTACATAAAGAAAAGCAAGAAGTGTTTTAACATTGATCTAGTGAAAAACAGTTAAAAATAAGAAATGCCCTAATAAAAATACCAAACTCAAGATAATTTCCCTGTTTCCAATTTCACTTAGGTTTTACAAAAGACACTGTCACTTTAAGGAACACCATTTGTGAATCTTCAACTGATACAGTACAAAGTAAACTGCTTCCGTACCTGGAGTGACTGGTTTTCTCTGCCCAACTCCTGCATTGCAGCAGTTGTATCATCTAACTTTCGACGAATCTCTGTAATTTTTGACTGCAGTTTTTCGATTTCTGCTTCACTTTTTAAACATCTGAAGTAGAAAAACAAATGTCAGTACAGGAGATGCGGTCTAATGTCTAAGTTGCAGACTGTGGAATCAAGCGCTCTCAAATCTTATCCTCGTTTTGCAATAACCTCATTCGTGCAAACATACCGTCTATCAGTCTATTTTAGCTTCCTTATCCGCCAATATTGGGAGTAATAAGAAAGAGTGAATAGCACTATTAAGCACTACATTATATAGACACTTCTTTTTTTCCTCCTTTTTAACACAAAACTGAACAATTTAATTCATCCAAGAAAGAACTAGAGGTATTTTCTGTGTAAAGTATCTTGCACTTAATATAGTAAATGTGTTCCTGAGTAGAGAATGAATACTGCAACATATGATTAGATTGCCTTAGTGTGATTATTGCTTATTATTATTACTGTGATTATATTTCAAAAGTAATCACGGTTATTTTTTAATACAATCCAAATGGGCTTGCAGTCAAATAGAAAGGCACCAAGTAATGTAAAAGGTACAAACGCGAATTATTGTTTACTTTCAGGTTATATGAACATAATGTTCTGATAGACATAATTTTTACATTTACAATATACCCTTCAATTTCAGTGTTTCCTCACTGAAATCCAACACACGGTCCACATTTGTTTGATTAAAAGTTTTAAAACCTTTCTAAGTGGTTTATCTTTTCCAATTTTTTTGTTGTGAAATAATTTTGCAGAGAATATTTTTGAATAGATCTTCAGATTGCAAGCATGACAAAAATGCAAGACAAAGAAATTAAATGAACTGGGCGAAACTGAAATGAAGAACTGTGTCTTATTTATTTCCACAGCGGATCCCAGAACAGCTCCTTCCTTCAACACACAAAGGCCAGACCTATTGGCAAAGCCCATAGGCTGGACCTTAGCATGTTGGTGCAATAGTTACATGTGCTGAGGTTTATAAAAAAAAAAAATCATTTTTACTACAAGCACATGCCACAACAATAAAAAGAAACAAAATAGACCGCATGCACTAATAATGCTAGATTAAACAAAAACATTCAGTGATGTGGCTGTGTTACTAGTGGTTTCTTTTCAAAAGCTTTTCAAGTGTTCCATGCATATTACCATTACTTTGAAGGTGACAAGAAGAAATCATAATCCAATGAGGCTCTTTTAAATTCCAGGCATATGCAATGTCACAAACACATCACAACAGCAACTTGAAAAGAAGGCAGGGAATAAACCAACATCTAACTGCACACCTGAAGCGCAATCTAAATCAATAGCCATTGTTTTAAAGCTAATAAACAAAAATAAAAAAATAAACTTTGTAGGAGCTTTGTGACTGAAGAGAAAAGAATTATGCTTAAACTGATGTGAACAATGTGCACAAGGTTTGTGCAGTTACTCAGAGTGAAGGGAGCCACTGGAGAAAGATTCTGTGACGGGAGGAAGCAAAATGTGAATGATAATTCAACAGACCAATAGCTGAAGTCTACTGACCAAAAGCTCCTCTGCGCATCTATAGTATCTATGAATTCTTCGTAAAAAGGCTGGCAACAAAGCTAAATCTGCCTGAAAGGACACATTTTAAAACTCAAGGCCAGCTGGGCCAGAAGAACGAGTTACTTAGCTTCGGTAATGATGTATCTGGTAGAGACACAGACTGATTCCTTAACTTAGAATAATCCCCAAGTGTCAGACTGGAAGACTTTTTCCCCAGCAGTACCTCTGCACGCCGGGGGAAGGCGTCTCCCGGCTCTGTCCTGACGTCGTCCACGGAAGTGACGTCAATGGAGCCATAGAAGTCGTTCCCCACCCCGGCGTGCTGATGTCAGTTTTCTACTGTGAAACTTGTCCAAACCACAACGAGAAACCACTACAAAAACTGTGAGAGTATGGGAACAGTGTGCCAAAAAAGATAAAAAATCCTGGAAACAACTACAAGAAATCATAGAAGGATGAGAAACATCACCATTTTGACGAAATGAACGGCATGACAAGCAAAGGACAGTCTGCAACCACAGGATGTAACTGTAAAGGACAACAAGACTGGAACAGCAGGACTTATGGCAAGGACCACAAGTGTGCAACAACAGAGAATGTACACTGCACCCTCCATAATGACCTATGGGCTGCACCATAGTCAAATAGATCCCCAACCCA